>NC_089735.1:11177872-11330000 GCF_035083965.1 Branchiostoma lanceolatum
AAACCTTTACAATACCCCTGTGCCCCTTGACGAAAATCTACCAAAGGTTAAGTTGACACAAACTATGTAAAACTTTGTCAACACAAAGCGCTGACTGAATTAAAACAATGTGAGTGTGTAATCCAATCCAGTTGGTAAGCAAGTATTGTGATGTTGTTCTTTTTGGTCTGGTGTAGTTTTAGTGCATTCCACTGGTATCATGATCAGTGTTACTGTTGTGTATTGTGTATGGAATAGGTTGATTAGCCTTCAACATTCACTATTAAGATTACCCCAATAATGCACAACTGCCCATTCAAAGTTACATTGTTTGTGAAAAAAGTTATATTGTTCAAAGCAGTACAACTTTTAAGTCATAATCTTTCCAAGTCTATGGTGCATTGGTAGCCTTGTGATTAGGATGTTTGGCTCAGAATCTAGTGGTCCTGGGTTCGAATCCCAACAGGTCTCAATTCTGTGCACACAAGTCTCCCCGCTCGACTCTAGTTAGGGATGACTCCTGCATATAGGATACCAAATGGAGGTCCTGTTTTTGAGGAGGGTTACGCATTAAAGAACCCACCACACTTATTGAAAAGAGTAGACGTTCGCTGTGGTGTGCACTATGAACTTATCCATTCTGGCTATACGGCAAGCTATGCAGCAGTTTGGCATCAAATTTGTATTGGTTAATGGGTTAGGCTGAGCAGAGAGAAGGTTGATAATAGACTGGGGCTAGTTGGGCAGCCTTGCATTGGCAAATCAATATCAATAATGATGTATCAATTTTCTTCAATTTCAACATTACCACTAGATCCAGGATGGTTCTACCGTTTGAACACACCAACCTCCTGCACAGTCGGTATGATGTCATCGCCCGACCGGGCAGCGCGTTCGAGCTGCGACGTCCGCCCAAGATCGACCTGGAACTTCCGACCAACAAGAGCGCAGCAGAATATGCCAGCTTTCTTAAGTATGTTCTGAATCTTTTCATGATTTCTTCATTTTGTGTGCTTCTCAGACCCATAGGAAATGAAAAATGACACTGACATAACATTACATACATAGAGAGAGACTAAATACATACATGTAAAGATTGGTAGGAATTCCAGTACAGTCTGACTTAGCACAGATTGAATGAGGATGTTATGAATGAAGTTCAATGAACCATTGCCTCAATCTTTTTCTTGCAAAGCAACACAAATGTGTGAATACTTGGTTCTTTGAGAAAGCAATAAAACGTAATAACAATTAGAGAACAGGGTAAAAAAAATAAATGATACATTCACTCCCTGAAGCTGTGTGCACCAAGTTACAGACTTCCCCCTATGATTAACTTCCGCAATATTTCTTATGGCTGATGAGAACCAAGAAATGAAATTGGCGTGGCCCAGTGGCTTGATGAGCAACAGCGGAGATTATCAGAGTCATTGTTCTGCAGAAAGAGATTCATTTGGTGATTGGAAAGAAATTCCCACTGGCAAAACCACCATTTAAATATTAATGGCAATCTAAATGACCCCATTGCTAAGTGGTTTTCTCACAAAAGCACAGACACCTTCATACTTACATTAGCAACAGAATGACAGTCCTAATATTCCCAACATGTGCATTTAGAGGTATCAAAGAGGTTATATTCAACTTCTTTAGATGTACTGTATATAAAAATTTGAATAATGTCAGCAGAAAAAAGTAGTCATTTTTCTATCTATACTTCACCCAAAGGGAGAGTGGGCATTGTTTCAGGGTTGTCTGTTTGTGTTTACTCTTTTTATGCCCTTTATAGATGTCAGCTAATTGTTAAGAAGAAGAAACCTTTGGCTGCCATGTATCATTTCATCAATAAACCATTCATTCATTTATTCATTCATTCCTTCAATCAGAGAAAAGGAACGAAAAGTTGGACCTGAGGGTTTCCTGGACTCTCACCGCTACACACACACCTTCGAGGTGAAGGAGGTGTCTCCTCGTTTCAAGACGTCTTCTCCCCGCCGCGCCTCGTCCGTGGAGACTGTGGTCGACCTTCAGTCGAAGATCAAGAAGGATCAGAAGGACTATGATAAAAGGATGAAGGTCGTGGAGGTAAGGACAGACATTAACTTCCAGAAAATGTTTCCAGGGAAAGTTGAACGAGTTCTATTTAGACTAACAGTAAATCTTAGGTTGGTGATTCTGTTCAGATTCAGTTTTATTTCTCATGACTTTGCATGTGACATTTCATAAAAAAATATGCACATAAAGTGCATCATCATTTACAAAAGTCATGATTCGTAAAATTAAGAACATTAACTACAGGGCTGTCTCCAGCTTTAAATTTTTTCTGTTCCACTCATTGTTTGGAAGACAATTGTTTAAATTTTCATTGTTGAATCTGCCATTTTAAGCTTTAAAAACTGCATTTTCATCAGTTTTATCCCATGAAATTGATATTCTTGGGACGGAAGGGGTTGAAATTTTTTCTGTCACAGCAAGCAAATTTCTGTCCTGGGACGGAAGGACAGGTCCAGGAGACAGCCCTGAATAACTATAATTTTACGAAATGACATTATGGTCCTTGTTGAACACATTCCACTGCCAGTGGATTAGCCTCTGAATCTGCTGTAGTGGCCTGTGTGGCCCAAGGGCTATAGAAATTAAGGTGGGCACCGCCCTATATTCACCAAAAATATGTTGTGGGAAGGATTCTAACCTGTTGTTCTGGTGTGATTGACAGGACCACATGTGGCAACACAAGCAGGCCGAGCGGGAACTGAAGCGTGTGGAGGGAGATGTACTCAAGAAGCAGCGCCATGTCAAACGGATGATCAGGGACCTCGAGAACTGTACGTAGCACAGTCAGGGTCTTCATGCTAAAACAGCCCTGTATCCATCCTATTCTAGATCTGTTCGCTCCTCTGAACACTTCCCTGTAGAAGATAGTCTGGCACCCATTAATAGCCAGAACGGTTGATCAGGGACCTCGAGAACTGTAAGTAGCACAGTCAGGGTCCTCATGTAACAGCCTGGTATCCAACCTACTCTAGATCTGTTCGCTCCTCTGAACACTTACCTGCAGAATATAGTCTGGCACCCGTTAATAGCCAGAACGGATGATCAGGGACCTCGAGAACTGTACGTAGCACAGTCAGGTTCTTCATGCTAAAACAGCCCTGTATCCATCCTATTCTAGATCTGTTCTCTCCTCTGAACACTTACCTGCAGAATATAGTCTGGCACCTGTTGATTTAATTAATTTATCTATTAATAGCCAGAAATGATTGGCTCAAGTGCTCAAGCTAATGTCTAAGCAAGAACAAACTACTAGTAATGTCTAAGCAAGAGCAAACTACATTTTGTACTACTAATGTCTAAGCAAGAAAAATCAAGACAACAAGACTGTTAAGTCATAAGTGCCATGCCGCATGCAGTAGACTTTGGTAAGAAAATAATGTTGTCATGTGAGCAGATTACGTTGAGTAGATTCTGGTTACAGAACTCTGTCTGGTAAATATGGTGGCATTTGATTCTACATCAAACGAGCACCGGAAGTAGTGGCAACATCAAGGTGTTTCATCACACCTTGAATCCAGTTGCGGGGCAGCAAAACAAACTTCAGTTGTTTTGGGAACAATTGCGTTAAACTAGGAGTGAACAATTGTGTTAATCTAGAATTATTGCTACTTTTCAGCCATCCAGAAGAAAACCCTGGACGAAGACAAGAAGCTGAACAAAACCCTGCAAACACAGGACCAGCTGCAGAGAGACTACGTGCACCAGACAGAGGAGGTCAGATATAAAATCAGAAATAGAAAAGAATGTAAATCTTGAAATGTTCGCGGTGGTTTCATTTTCAGCTCTGATGGTATTCCTCACACCAAATACTTCTGTTTTACAGAAAACAAAAGAGCACATCAACGAGTCGGTAGAGTACATGCAACAGTTCAAGGACAAGACCAGGAAGGCCCTCCTTCATGAGTATGTTCTGTTTCTTTTCTTTTCTTTTATGAAATATCAATGTTCTAACAGTCAGCCTTAGACTGGCTGGGTGGGTGTGGCTGAAATCTAGGGGTGGTGTGGCTGAAATTGCATTACTGGCATGTTGAATTTAGGAAGGCAGCGACCACGTATTATGTTAAATTTGGCAGGCTATCTTCGCTATTTCGCTAAATTCAGGGGTGTAGAATGTCCCTCTTATGCTCTAAGTTGAAAATGGCTGATTATGCTCTATGTAAGAGTACGAAATGTTGCAAAAACAGCCACAAAACAAAGGGAATTAGCCGAATCCTTACATCTACTTTGAGATTGTGTTTTTCAGCAACATACAGTATATGGAGACATCCATTGACGGTTTATAAAAAGAAGATAGATTATAACGGAAATCATGTCTATGTTTCAGGAGCGAGGTAGAGCGTCAGTTCAAGGCGAAGCAGGCTGCTATGGATCTCTGTCGGACAGAACTGGACCGGATGAACTTGGAGTTCACACAAAAAATGCAACAGAAAGAGGTAAAGAAGTAGACAACTTAAGATGACAGGGCCACAAAATATATTTCCTTTAATAGACCGATAAATGTTATATGTTGAGATGAAACGATAGATTTTTTCTACATTCTGTATTTTCTTGTACTTATTGTCCATTGCTGGAGACCGCAATGTCTTTAAAAAAAATCAACCTAAGAATTAATGCATGTGCGTCATCCATAAAATTCACTTGTTGTGGCCTAATAGTATGTTGTGCTTGTTTTACCAGGAGGAACAATTCAAGCTGAAAAAGGAGCTGGCCGACCTTGCCATCAAACTGAACATGGATGCACAGAAGAAACGGCAGATGCAATTTGAGCAGGGCAGGTAGGTTTTCACGACTTCTTCAAAGTCCTAACATCTCATCTGTTCCAGGAAAAATTCTGCTACTTTTCAACAGAGTTCTTGTTGTCTATGATGATTTTTTAAGAGAGCTCAAGTTGAAACCAATTTGTTGGAATGTTTCCTGTCTCAGGATTGCGAGTGAGACAACGAGGAAGAGGATCCTGGCCAATAGGGAGGCAGATACCACGCTGGATACCAGTCTGGGGTAAGGAAAATCTCGACATGTCAGTTGGTGTTAGGCAATCTCCAAGCAGATGTAAGGATCCTGGGCTCAATCTGTTGTACATCTGTGTTTCCAATATAGGTGAAGTTTTAAAGAAATAGAATAGTAGAAAAGGGTACCAATGTTGGAAAAGCAGGGTGTACATGTAGAACATTGAAAATGAGCCATATCCCTTCCTTGGAGATAAAGTGTTAGGCTCATTAGAAACTGTGGATGGTGCTGTGATAGCTGTTAACGTTATGTACTTCAACCCATTGAAAACTGTGTATGTGTGTGTTTGTATGTGTGTGCAATATTTCCTGTACTAACTGTTTGTTCCTGCCATGTTGTATACAGGAAGGCAGAGGGCGGCACCCGTAGGTTTGAGACTGGGAAGAGAATGCTGAGTGCGGAGCTGAACACCACAAGGTCACATTTACAGGAGAGGGCACGTGACGGTGAGGTTCACTGTAGTACCATCCATAACAGCCAGGGGACAGTGGTTAACAAAATCTTGCCCACATTTCGGTGACTGTCTGTCAACTTCTTCAGGGCAATACGGGGACTACATTCTTCACACAGTGCAGCAGTGCCCCCTAGCTGCAGTGCAAAGTAGAACCAGCCAGTATTGTCCTCAGGATGGAAGTAATACTGAAATGTTGGCCAGATAAATGCCAGGTCGTGATTCAAGATCCTCTTTATCCTTGTACATAGTACAATGTACTTAACAATCATAGGTACGCTTGTTTGTGCAGTGAAAACAAGTTAAACTTTAATAACATGTTATATACCATTGATTGTGCTTTGCTCTGCTTGCAATTAGTCCTCAGGCATGGATTTGCAATATAGTTATCATCGTTGTCATAACCAACCACATTTTTAAATCATGTAAAAAACTACCACATTTCAGAGGCACGCCGTCTTCGTGACTCGCTGAATCTCCTGGAGAAAAACGCAGACGTCCAGAGGAAACTGCAGGAGGAGGCCCAGCAGGCAGACCTGGACTTACGCAGCAAGCAGATCGACCAGAAGCTGCAGGTGAGTAGACTTCAACACAATATTACACAGAAGTACCACATGCATAGTCCTGTGGTTAGAGACCAAGAGGTTGGGAGTTCGAATCCTGGCTGTCGTTACTTGCCAGGCATACATGCTGTTGAAAAGGGTCTTAGTCCTTAGGACGTCTAAGACAACACCAATTTAATTTCTTGGTTAACAGAATTGAAAAAAAATTCTAGATTGGAAAATCAACATGGAAACAGAATCTCAGAGGAAAGTTTGTACTTTGGTACACACAGTTTCAGAGAGTGAACAGGGTCAGGTGCAAGTTTTCACCCTAGCCTTCTGTTTTAATGATGTCCTCGTGCTAAAATTATTTATAAAAAAATCTGTTAACCAAGAAATTAAATTGGTGTGGCCTAATGTTCATTTTACTGAAAATGATGACTTGTCACACCTAAACTACTAATAAGTCATATTTAGCTCTTTTCTTTGAAGCATTGTTTTTGGCTCATCTGTGTCTGTGTGATTCTGTGGTTCCCAGTGTTCACAACGCATCCTCAGTGATGCTACTTTTGTCCGTGGGTCTGGAAGGGTATGGGTAAGGGGATGAAGTGTGCCATCACTACCATCTCTGATTGCCTTGTTGTTCATGACTGAACCTGCCCTGTGCCCCCCTCCAGGCACACAACCTGAAGAAGCAGCAGCGCCTGAACGCTCTGGTGCGTACTAAATCTACCGAGAGACACGCGAAGTTGAACGAATGGGAGGAGCGCTACCTGATGCGAGTAGACGATGACAGAAGGAGGAAACACGAGGACAAGATGAAGCATTTCAAGGTACAGTTACAACAAAATTACGAAGTATAGAACATAAGTGGGGCTTTTCTCGGCTTCAAAAAAATTGTCAAACACAACTTATAGAACTTATTTTACCAACAGTGACTGATCTGTGTCTGTATAGCCTGTATACCTACCGTTCAGTGTAACACACCAGCTCTGCAGGCACATGGCACGACAGCAGCTGGTTATATTACACTGAACGACCTGCCACATAAAACTTTGCAAATTTAGCTGCAAGCGTAGTTTAAAGCTATCTAGTGAGGATGTTCCTACTGTACTTTGTGGCCACAAGTTCCACTCTACGATAGTCTAAGTTCTTTGAACTCCTCAATTCTGGGTCGATAACTCTTCTACTTGAAGGCATGACTATTGATGCCCCTACAGTACTTGGTGGCAATGAGTTGTAACCACTCTACGATAGTTCTAGGAAAATGTGACGAAACTATTCAGGGATGTAACAGTCTTGTTCCTGTATTTCCTCCACAGAGAGCCGTGGGAAAGGCTCAGCAACAGGAACACAGCATGTACGAGAAGGTGCGCCAGTCTGAGTACTCCCGAACCAAGCAGGAACAGACGGTCAAAAAGATGAACGAGCAGCTTCAGCGACTGCGTAAGAAAAACAGCAGCACCATTCGAGAGCAGATGGCGGAAAGTCTGCAGAAGGAAAAGGAATTGGAGTACAAGCTTCAGCGTGAAAAGGCACAACTTACAAAGGTTAGACACAACAATATTCAGTCAAACCTGTATTGTGAGTGAGCGCCTTTGAATAAGGATCAACTAGCCACTTAGAATTAGATGACTTTTTTCCACTGATTGAAGAATCCTGGCCATAGTGGCCACTTGTCTACAGTAACCGTCACATTAAACTTATTTGACTGTAATTACAGTCTCCTGTGGTATGGTCAACACAACAGTTTTTGTACATTAGTATAGCTGTTATCTGTATATATGGGGTATTCTAACAGTACATGTGTGTTTCTTTTGGCCTCCCTAAATTTGCTACACATAAGAACTTGTAATTATACATATATAAAAGATGTCAACATTGGCACATTTCTAACTATCAATTTTCACATTTGTGTAACTGTTGTCATGGTTTTAAGGCATTGTTTCCACCTTATCTCTTCACAGACAACTGTAGAGAGGGAGACCATGTATGAAAATATAGTGAAACTTCGTGAGAGGCTACGTGAGGACAAACATGTCATGGGAGAGGAAGAAAGGGTAGGTGTCATGTTTATTTGCATTTTGTTTGTATTGCATAACCAGTAAACCATCTTAGGTGCAACACACCAGTTTTATACAGTAAGTACAAGCTGTTTAAGACAGGACTGTAAGGTTTGATCCTCCCACACTGGGATGGACACCAATTCTTATCAATAAGTGTGTTGGGATCTTTATTGTGCTCCAAGTTTAGCACTCCTCAAGCAAGGGATCCCCACTTAACATCCCAACCAAGAGTACATCCCTGACCCAACCTAGTTAAGTGGAGTGATCATGAAGATATTTGGATTTAGTGCCTTTCACAATGAAAACATAAAGACCTCCTAGGGATTCGAACCCAGGGCCTTTAGACTCTGAGTCAATAACTAGAAGGCCACAGGATGCTTTTGACAGCATCAACACCTTATTCAGCCTATAATGCACGTGTATAAGAGTGTTTAACTCAAATGTTGTTGTTCTTCTCTTCATGACAGGAGCACATGAGACTACAGAGGATTGGGATGCGTACTGACGGCTATCTCGACCAGGGACACACTCTGACATCATTCGGTTAAAAAAGCCACGAAATGGCTCAAACTTGTGAAACATCCAACCAGGGTTCTCTCCATCCAATGATCGATTTTGCTGCTTGAGACGGAAACAATCTCCAACCATTCTGTCGCGCTAAAAATTGAACCTTCATGCCATTTTCATCAAGACATCAACAATGCAACATAAGCTTCCACAAAATTAAGATGAAATGCTATTTAGCATTTGCCCCTCCAGAATGCACAAAGTAGCATTTCGGAGGATTTAAGATCAAAATTTCCAAGGGGAGCATGCCCCAAGGCCAACACCCCTTTAGATCACTAGTGGCTTCGAAACTCAACACAGAGCTTTGAGAGGAAGAAAATTTGAGTTGGACTTTGGAGAGAACCCTGCATCCAACACTGCACTGAATGCTGCTTTTTCACAGGCAGGGTACATATGTGACGTCACAGTTGTTTTGATATGAGATTATTCTGAGTTCTTTGAATACTGACAATTGTTTTCTGTAAAGTAGATTCAGCAGATATTACTGTGATATTAGGTACTAGCAAAATAAGGAATTATTTGTATATAGAGTTGATAAATTTTGTGACGTGTTTGTGTATTTTCGACAGAACTTTGGTTACCAAATAACTACACATACTTGCAGAGCTGCTATGTTCGTTTTTGTATGAGTCACAGACCTCAATGTTTTCGTTGTTTTTTTTCAAGGATGTACATATTTGAATTTAATTGAGATTGACTAATTTGATTACAAATTGGCAAAAGCCTGAAAGCAATAATGATTATCATGCCATTGAATGCAGACGAAGTGTTTTTCTTGACTGTTAGTCTGTTACACAGAAAACCATTTCAAGGTATTATGGCCATACCAGTGTGTCTTTGAATCTGCCACAAGTCTGTTGTAGGGACTACTGAAGATATCAAGCTTATAACACCGTCCACTATAATGTAAGCACATGTATAAGCAATAGACCGATCCTATGGCCCTGCCCACGTCGATCATTCAAAATGTAGAAATGAGAAAACAAAAAAAGTTGAAATGCATGGCAAAAACACACAAATGGAAGACAAAAATGTAGAAATGCAAAACAAAAAAACAACAAAAAAAACGCAACAATTGACTGAGCTCTGTCCACTAGCTTTCTGGTTGTATGACTATTCTGATGGACAGCCAGGATCGGTCTCTTAAAAAGGGCTATAAAATTCAAGGCATGATGTGACATTGAACAAGTTGTCTGTAATTGTACTGACTGGTGTGTAGTCTTGTACAAGTGTGTTATGTGTGAGCACTGAAAACAAACTTTGTTGTTGATTTTGGAAAATTCTAATAAATATGTAAAAATGCAAAATTGTGGAAATGGGATGACCAAATACGATCGTCGGCTTTGCCAGCAATTCACTATCAAGTATAATTGTATAAGAGAGACTGATGTAGATCTATCAGCACTTTCTTCATGTATATCATAGCACATATAGGATATGATGATGTGTGCATGAGTGAATCCAACATCTATTCTTTTACACACCTTGAAGTACTTTTCTAACTACAATTACAGCTTTTAAAATGTTGAATTCTGGTTGCTTCGTCAAATATCACACAATAAACTGTATTCTATTATAGGTGGGTGGATTTGTTTCCTTTTGTTGATAGTAGAAGATATCGATGGTTTAATCAGTTCCAGGGACAGGTTACTGTTCTTCATCTTAATCGACATCCTCAATTGAGGTGAAGCATGATGCTTTTTCAAGAAGATAGTAGTGCAATATGGCTTTGCTACAGCTCATGTTTTCAGCCAAGCCCCCCTACTCTTCTCGATAAGTGTGTTGGGCTCTTTTACACACAGAGGTTTGATGGCTGAGGCTAACTCCTGAAGCTGCCTTATACACAGGACTGCCGGCTTTATGTCACCATCCGAAATGACAAATGACAATGTCCGTGCTGGGGCTGACCCTGGGACCAAACCCCTGCCCATAGATCCACGGAATTTGATCCATATGGTGAAGCAGGGTGATTGCCAACCGATTACGCCATAGGGCCATGCACTTTTAACTAAGAATACCACTCGCATCTTCTTAGATGTTAGATGAATGACCACTTGAGAACTTGTTTATCAATCTTTAATAGTTTTAACAAACATTTGTTTAAACTTACCTGATGCCATTTTTACTAGAATCAAAACATTGATTTTTTCCCATGTAACTCTAATATTAATAAGGTAACAGAACATTGGTCCCAAACTAAGGGTCATAAATATTGTTTATTTTACTTTTATTTAACATTTATTTTCAGGCAAAATTCATTAAGCCTGTTACAAAATTTAAAACTTGTATATCGAGTATTTTTGGGTCCACTTGCATTGCCCATTCTGTGTAGTTTTACTTTGTTGTTGTTTTGTTTCTTCTCACCTGATGATAGTACTAAGGACCAAAACGATATTATTCAGATAAAATGGCCATATAGCCAATATGATAAATCATCTTTTCCCATTACATACATTGTTAGCCTGTGTAACACAACTTTGTTAGTTGGTGTGACTGTGCATGGTTCTACAGAGCCCTCCCCACTGAGTCTGTGGCTATTCACCTCTACTTATGTCTGGAAATGGATTTCCAAAAAAGTAGCAATACCAAGACGAGCTCAGGATTCTTTGTCATCATGTCCAATATTTCCACTGTTTCATGATAACCTGTCACTATGGAAACCGGTAATAACATTCTCCGACACCATGGTAACTGACAATTTGTTATAAATCATATGCATAAATCAAAAGGATTAGGATGTTCCAAATTCTCCTGATTTACATATGTTGGCTTCTAGAGGCCTGACCAGTGGGAGGGATGTTATGTATATAATAGTGACTGTGATTTAGTCAGACTACGTACTACATGTATTAGAGTCGTGTACTTCAGGAGGTCAACTGGCAAATGGGGTTGTCATAAACCATTTGTAGGTTGATCTTGTGTCCAACTAACTCCCGGATGTTGTCTATGCCATACTTGATCATGGTGGGTCTGAGGGGGTGAAAAAAAATAAGAGAACATGTTAGAACGAACAAACTATACCAAGAAATGCTTTCACTTTACCTGTCTCAAGAACACACTCAACTGGTAGGACCTTCTTGCAAACAGCAGTCCACATAAGGAACGAGCTCCCGGACAGTGGGATTGGGGATATCCGTGACAGTGGCCTTCAGTCATTTGAGAGACATGTCCATTACTACCTCCTTCAAACTACTTGATTAAGTTGCAAGAACTCTTAAGAATCGGCAGCTATGAGCCATTGATAAGCAACTGACTTTGTGTTCTTCTGTCGAGCTTTGCAGCCTATTTTGTCTAACATCCAGTGGCAGTTAGCCATTGCTCACAAAAGCCCCGGTCACACATAGCCGACCATGGTTTCCTGACCTTCTCCAGACCAAGGTTCTCACTTAGTTGTTAAGGTCATCAGTGGTTAGAGTTAGTCGTCAAGGTTGCCAACTAGTTTTTAAAGGTCACCTATGCCAGCCGACTATAATTTTGAAAAATGAAAGCTGGGAAAGTCATTTTCCATTGGGATATGATTAGAGGAGCAAACTGGAGGATTCCAGACTACTCTCTACACAGCGCCAACCATGGTTGGGGAGTGGTTGTGAGCAAAGTTGTGAGAAGGTATTGAATGTGTGAATGGGGCTTAAAGCAAGTTACAGAAAAAAAAGAAAAGCTGCATGTACAGGACTCACCTCTCCAGTGACAAACCCCAGGCGATAACAGAGATGTCCTCAGGTAACCCCATGGGCAGCAGCATCTCTGGTCGGAACACCCCGGAGTTGCCGACCTCCACCCACTTCTGCAGACCTGTCAACATGGTGACGTACACAGTACATCATTGCACTGTCAGGGCTAGAAATTTGACTGTACACAAGAAATTTGACTGTACATGAGAAATTTGATGGTACACGAGAAATTTGACTGTGCACAAGAAATTTGACTGTACAGGAGAAATTTGACTGTACACCAGAAATTTTACTGTACACCGGAAAGTTGACTGTACACGAGAAACTTGACTGTACACCAGAAATTTGACTGTACACGAGACAACTGTACAATCATTACTAGAGAATGGTAGAATAAATGACCTTCATGATAGACAGTAGTAGAATAAATGACCTTCATGATATACAATAGTAGAATAAATGACCTTCATGATAGCTGAACACCTCCATGCTTGGTTCTGTGTAGGGATTGTAGGCAGGCTTGAAACGTAGCTTCTCAATTCCTGTAAAGAAATTAACAAGTAGACACTACAAATGGATTCATATGATGCTAAAACTTCAAATCATTTTGCAAAGGAAAACAAATGAAAAAGCAAATACTGTGTATTCATATGACCCTAGTGTGTTATGCTGAAAGGGCGTTATAATTGTAATGATCAATTCAAATTCAACGAGCTAAATGTAATTTAAGAATCAACATATAATGAAGATATTAAGTTTGGGCTCCACATTGCAAGAAAACAAATCTTAAACCACTAATTTCCAATACACCTGTATTTCCTATATAAGTCTATACATGGTTCTATTCCACACTGCAGCTAAGTGTTGCTGTGAAGAATGTGGTCCCAGTCAGTAGCGCCCTAAGAAAGGTGACAGATGGTCACAAAACGTCGGCTGGGTATTAACTCTCTGGTTGTGTACAAAGATATTTGTTGACCAACATTTCACACTTTCTTTAAAGACCTACCAAGTTTCTTAAAGAAGGCATGTAGCACTCCCATCAGGTCACCCAGGGTGAGGTTGTAGTCTGCCACGACCCCCTCGATCTGGTTAAACTCAGCCAGGTGGGTGGCATCCAGGGTCTCGTTACGGAACACTCGATCAATGGAGAACAGTTTCACAGGTTTGAAGCCATCCTGTACAGAATATATATGAAAAACCTTAACTTCTCCTGCAGTATCATAGCAAGCCACAAGAAGGTCAATAATCAAACTTTGTTTTGCCAATACACGCCCACGCCCAAGTGTCATAAGGATCCATCCACAACTTCTCGAGTTATCCTGTCAACAGAGAAACCCACAGACACACAAACAGCACCAAAAAAACATTTCACATGTGGTTCGTCCAATTAACCTTCTCCCTGCTGAGGAAAATGTTTGGCACCAGACTTTTATTGGTTATGGGATAAGGCAGCAGTGAGAAGGTTAACCAGACCAAGTCCACACAGGATACTGGCTGGTCAAACAGAAGTACAGGGGTTAAAACTGCAGATAGACTTTGTTAGAGATGCTGAGATGTGGTTATCTACCTTCTGCTGCTGGGCGAGTTGGTAGAGCATACGAGCGCTGACGGCCGTAGTGTGTGTCCGCAGGACATTCTTCTGTGCCTCCTCGCGTTTCCACTCATACTGGTACCTGAAAACAGGTAAAAACACTTTCAAACCAGATGTAAAACCCGCAAATTCCACTGCAGTACCAATAAAAGCTGCTAAGAGGCCCACAAATGAAACCTGTCTTTGGGATCGCAACACCTACCCACATACCAAATCTCAATATCATCAAAACATACCCTTGTCTGCAATTTGCAAACATCCAGAGATCAAAGATGGCAGGTCTCTCCTCTCCCCCACTCTCCTTTTATGGTCTTACGTGTCCAAGGTTGTTGGAAGTTTGTATCGCCCCCCGTCCCCGTTCAATGAAGGCTGATGGGCCCCGATGTACATGGCTTCTAATATTCCCCTCAGGAAATAATCTACATGTTGCAGACGAACAGTTCTATCCTGCACATCTCCTAAAGAAAGGGAAACTTCTATTCTACTCACCCTTGAGATCCGAAGCCTCCTTGTGAGTGAACGGTCTTCACCCTGTCCATGTATTCCTCTGGGAAACCCTGTGCATACATGGGTTCTACAACAGAAACATACACATGATGATATACACCATCTAAACAGACCTAGACATCAGCTATTGATTACTTTGACTTTGTTATAAGACCACACCAACTTAAGTTCTTGTTTCTCAGATTTGCCTGCTTCATTCTTGACTAGTATTTTTTCTCAACATGGCAAGGCTAGAATTATTATATCTACCTTTGATGAAGAAGGTATCGTGTTCGTCTCGAGCCGGATGTTGTTGAGGCACGAAGAGAGTATCAAAGTTCCAGAACGAGCTCTCAATGTAGTTATTGGTCTTCATCTCTGTAAACCTGAAGTATAAAAAAAAGTGAAAAAAACTGTCAAAACTTTGCATTAATTTGGTTTAACTCAACAATCAAATCTGAGCCAAAAATATATCATCTGTTCCCACAACTCAGGGGCATCTTCACTAAATACATAAACAGAGTTAGATATGCAGATGTTAGGTTGGACACCTGTCCTTTGAAGTAACATACATGTTACCTGTTGCTGCGTAGGTGCAACCAACTTAATTTCTTTCAAATCAGCGTTTTGTCCCCTTGTTAACTAATCTTAAGAGTGTAGAAGAGAATGTTGTTAGAAAACAAAACAAGTTAATCAGTCATTCTCTTGAAAGTGGGCAATGTAACTTATTGTTAGCATAGTATGTATGTGATTATTTCCCCCTCTCCCTGCTATCTAACCACATAACCTATACACATTTTGTTCCAAATGACTACCTGATCATGAACTGGATAAAGGTTAAAGTAGCGTGTGTGTGTGTGTGTGTGTGTGCTCATACATTATTTTGTTTTGTTGTGTTTATTATACAGTACTTTTGTTTGAATAAAGACCAATATAAAAGACTATGAGCAGGATCTCTACTGATAGAATCGCCAATTGTACTGGTAAGATCACCAATTGTACTGGTAGAATCGCTGATTGTACTGGTAGAATTAACGATTGTACTAGAAGAGATCCTGATTGCGATCGCTGTCAATGGAGACACCGATGATCATGATCTCAACTGGTAGAATTGCCAAATCTGACAGATCTCTATCCTGACTCATACACACCCCATTTCCAGGAAGATCTGTCGGAACTGGGCACGAACTTTCAGCAGGGGGTGGAGATGGCCGCTGACCGGAGGAACGCCCAGCGCGTCGAAGTTGTACGGCTTGAACTTCTTCTCCTTCCACAGACCACTGTCAATCAAACCACAAGCACAAGATATCGCTTAGCAACTATCAACGGGGATGGAAATACTGGTTGCATTATGCACTTTTGTGGACCCAAACATTTTGTGAAAAGTTAGGCCACACCAATTTTACTTGTTGCTTCTTGGATTTTTTTCAGAAAAAATTGAAGGGACAGGGCGAAAAAAAAAATTCTTTTTAAGGGTTAACATAACATAAAGAATAAGAGGATTATACAAGTTTCAGCTTTGCATGGCTCATTTTATGCAATGAACCCCTTTCTTTGATATTGAGAAACAGTTTTGATATATGAAAGATTATAACTTATGATCAATGTGACCACACTTTTTAGGTATGTGCAGGCCTTTATAATCTATCTTGGTGGCTATTTAGTTTGACAACTGAACAGATAGTAAATTTGTAAGTTAAAATTTGTGAATGGGAATAGTGACCCAATTTTTTCAACATGGGAAAAACAGGACAGGCTATTCCGAGAAGCAACAAAATAAATTGGCGTGGCCTTACATAAAGGTACTATTGTACAGTAGTGTATAGCATATTCTTGACATTTAAGAGACGGAAAAAATGATAAAGCCTTTGTTATATTACAAGTTTATAAGATTTTGAAGTTAGCTGTAGAATTTCAGATACAAACTCTTAAGAGAGGCACCAATGAAATGATTTATCAGCTTTTCTGTCTGTCTGTTTGACTGTATATCTGTCTATATGATTGTAATAGTACATCCCTCCTACCTGTTTATCATCTCAGGTGTTAGGTCCGTGTCCAGCTTAGTAACTGATGTACTAAACCCGCTGCCCTTTTTTAGAACAAAACTGTTCATTGTTCTAGAGAAAAAAACAACAACACCATGTTGGATTCGGATCGAAGGACAATAAGATCAGAATACTAAACTTAACCACTATCACAAGAGGGCCTGCATGCTCTTTTCTGGAAAGGGGTAGGCAGCCAATTTTCATTTTTTCGTAATTCGTACTACCGTAGGGAGAGCCGTCTAAGTCACGTAACTCGAAGCAACACGATCAAATTTTGTATAATCGCCTTCCTTGATTTTAGCGTACTAATATGTAGGGGGTTCATCAGAATTCAGCGTAAATTGTTGTCGGGACACCCCATGCAGATCCTCTCACAAGAACAAAGCTACTAGTAATCTCTACTTACACTTCTTGGATGAGTTTGCGTTTCTTCATCTCTTGCTTGACCTTGTTGTCAACACCTTCCCCTTGGTTGGCTGCTATGTCTTGAACAGTTTTCTGCACATCGTCTTCAATAGCACTAACCTGGAAATGGGCAGGTACTTTATCACTATTGGCCACACTGCTTTAATTTCTTGGATTGGGAATTTTTGCAGGAAAGTATTGGAACAGGTTGGTGATATAAGGTCATAACAATTTGATTTCTTGGTTCTCCGATTTAAAAAAGAAAAGAGTTCCATGATCTTAAAACTTTGATGTTAAGACATAAGCACTAAGCAGCATGCCAAAATATGAGCCTTTTTGTGTGGATTAATGTCTTGAATCATGGTAATATCTATATATTTCATATCACCTACCGCTTGTTTGACCACAGGTCCGTTTGCTCCTGTCTTGTCCATATGGATCCATTTCTTCTTCATGGCATTACTGAAACCGACCTTGGCATTGGGAATGCTCTCCTGAAAGCAGTCATAAAGACATTGTTGGACAGAACTCTGTTATATGGATGATACAGTCCAATGTTACACAATACCAGAGGGAATTCACCTGACAACATTTCGGCAATTCTTATGCTACCTTCCTCAGGACAATAATGACGATGCACATCACCTAATGCAAGTAACAAATTTAAAACAAGATTTAAAAGTATATGCAGATGACTAATTCCTTGACAAAGACTGGAGTCAAGCAGAAATTTGCTAAGTCCATATTCCTTTGTGTTGGTAGCTAGAGTTAAGAATCTACTGGTACTTAGCTGGAGTGTTACGCCAAATGGCCGTTACACTGGCATGACAACATGTACCAGACCGAACACAGAACACATGCGTCACATATGCATTGCCATGGTAATGATGTTGTTCGCCCTCTGCGTTACCCAAGGCGCCCTGTTTTCCCAGTAGGCAATAGGATCTGTCAAAAGGGTGCTGTACTGTAAATCTGAAAATATTTGCAGTGGCTTTATTTTCGCAATTTTTGCGCTGCCTCTCCATTGCAAAATCACGACTAAACGCGATAAACTATTGCTTCAACTTCAAAACTTAAAACACCATGAAACCTTCCTTCCAGTCCTATCGTGAAATTAGATCCCTGCGAAAATAGATAAATTAACAGCAGCATACCATCAGCTTTTTTTGAAGGACGCCCTCTGGCGGAATGGCCCGGTACAGCACCGCTTCGTGGCTCCCGTTCTCTACCACCAGCTGTCCCTCTCCTGTCAACTCCCACCATTTGGACACGCACTGTTCTGCCGTGATGACCTGAGGGGAAAGACAAACCAGTCATGTGGATCCAGAGTTTGTGGTTTCGAACCTTGCTCAGACACGGGGTGAGGGGTTGCATCTTAGCGTACAAATCGCCAACGGAATGCCCCTTCAGACTGGATGTTATGCATTTAAAGCCTTGTATTTGTGGAGCTCAGGTATCAAACCACTGCATGTTAAAAAGAGTTAGCGTGACCCAGTGTGCTTGGCAAATTATATACTGGCTCATTACTCGATGACCGAGAAAAAGAAACTCAAAAACCTTGATACCTTGAGGTGAAGCATGATGCTTCTTCAAGTAGAGAGTAAAACCGCAATTTCGTCAAATGATGAAAACCGGGTGAATCCTTAATTGCACCAATCTAAGTTAGACACTAAGATTTTCTGTCCACATCCGGATCCTCTATCATATGCCCCCCTCCCCACCAGCTGCAACATTTGCGAACCGCACGAAAGTTTCGTACATCACCAAGAGACTGGAGACTTTTCACGGCTCCAACAACCAGCTGGTGGTCTTTTCCCAGTTGTCGAGCGATATCCTTGGTGTCCAGCCCATCATTGTCCTGTAGAAGTTGGAGAATGGTCGCATCCACGCCGTCTCCGGCCATGATGAAACACTGTGTAAGCTACTCTCGTTCTCAGGGCTTCTAAACACAGTACTCTGGGTGCGTGGAATAGCGCCTCCTAGCGTGTCGATGCAAGTGTGCACTATACATGGCCTTGGTACTAGGTCGTCCTTCATAGCACTGTTTGCCGAAATACCAATGAGTGTTCTGTACTATTGGAAGGTCCTTGGAAAAATTGATTGAGAAAACCAAGACCACTTCAGAGAGAGCAGACCCTTCCTATAGGTCAGAACTAAAAAGAGAGCATGCGAAGGCCTTAAATTAGGAGGTTCCATCAAGACTTTAGAATCTCATTAGGTGAAGTAAAAACTGATGAAAATTAACCAAAGTATCATCATAGTACATAACTAAAGACCCGTATTGACAAGAACACACAAATGCTACGGACGCCCTACTCATATGTGATATTTATGCTAGATATTCATGCTAACGTTACACTTGGCCTAGCCTAGCTGTAACATTGTGCGACCACTGACGCCGAGAGGGACTATTGCCAATGGGATAGTACGTGCGATATTTTCTCTGTGCGTAACAATCTACTGCATGCATAAATAGGACTATATATTCAATGCCTTCGTGTTATCTGTGTTCTGGTATAGGTTGTGGCCTTTGGGTGGATGACGTCATTGCTGTGACGCATTACCCAGCCTCCCGTGGGACCGGTTCTTTCCCCGTGAGTTTACGGGTCAACGCGCATCGTTTTTTTTACCTGCCGGCAGACATGACGTTACTGAGTGACTTTATCATATAGTTAAGTGATGGGAGTGTTATCTATGCTGTGATCTGCACTTTAATTGTTCTTTACTGTGTTATCAGGGTCTTGAAGAGCTGGAAGGCTTACTGACGTCATGGGCAGGTCTGTTTCGAGTGCAGGCGCACCGGTAATTCTGATATGGACTGTACTATTAATTTCAGGTGTGACAAAGGTGGCTCTACAACAATGGCTGCTGTTTTTTGTGTGTCCCCGTTGAAGATTCCGTTGAGGTAGTGAACTACAAGATACAAAGCAGCATGGGTGAGGGGCTGAGGGCCTTTGAGTAATCTCCTAGCAGATCTTTGAGGGGCAAAACCATAATGGCCTCTCATTACTGGGTGCAGGATCTGACCACTGGGGTCTGTGCCATGTTTATGACTGGTACATATTTGTTTATTTTCCAGATAATTCCTAATTCCCAAAGGTGAGGCATATGCATAGATGGATCGTATGAGAAGAATCAAAATAAAACTTTTGGGCGTGTTCGTTCTCGTCACCACTTCTGCCTTCCTATGGACGATAGGCGGAAACATATCACGAGAAAGGTAAACAACCACAAAAAACTTTACTTCTCTTAACGTTATGACCTTATGTAACAGCATCCATAGCTATAGGTTTCACTCAAAGATTTGAAATGCATTCATTAGCTTGATTTGTTGTTGCTATGACTTTTCTCCTGCATCTTCTCCTGTCTTACTAACTGACTTAACTGCTGACTAGCCTAAACCTTATTAGGCATAACGTACAAACCCCCATCATCCTGGAAAACCCTTTTTAGTGTGAGAACTGCGAACTTAACATTAATGCTTTGAAAATCAGTACACTGTCTGTCATGTCTGTACCGTTATGTATGGCATGCGTTTCACCTAAAACTTCCAAACATTATCTTCCTTCAGATTTTCTACAAGGAACTTCAACAGAACTATCAATTACTTACCAAGAATCTCAAGTCGTAATCCCATACACCTTGCAACAGCTTCGACGCAGTTTCAATTGGGTGGGCGTTTCAACAGAAGCAGTGAACAGAACATAGGAATAGCACCAAGAAAGGGTGATGTACAGATCGCACCCAGGCCAACGGAATTTGGCGTCTTGACGTTAGAAAAAGTGAGGTAAGTGCACGTGGTTTGTGTCCGTTAGCGTGTCATTGTCAGATTGTCAATGTGGTGAAGATCGTAAGAATTTAGGATATCGTTGCGGCTGCTCTCAAGTCTCATAACTGCTGCAAGTACACGGTATGGGTAATGTTACATATCTTTTATCTAGATAAAGCTTTCATCTTTCCTTAAAATTAACATTGTTATGTGTACATATGAAAATTGTACTTAGTTGTAAGTGTACAATTGCTGTGCAATAAAGTTCATGTCATTTGCAAAGGACGAAATACATTCTGATACAAAGGCCGATAGCGACAATTTCGTCTATCGTTTTGTCACGTTTGGCATGTGCTTTCTTACAATACCTTGTACATGTGTTCACAGGAGAGCAGCCTTGAAACACATTGATTTACGAAAGCACGTTGCTCTCTTCTCTAATTACGAAGAGGATATTGCTAGATGCGGGGCAAGCACAGACCAAAATATGCCCGAACACAAAAATTCCATACCCGAATGCTACGGAACACCGGCTATCACACGCAACTACAGCACATGCGCATTGGTAGGGAACGGAGGGATATTACTGAACAGTAGCTGCGGTGAATCGGTCGACTCACACGACTTCGTGATCCGGTTAAACCTTCCGCCCGTCAAGTCATTTGAGAGGGACGTAGGAAGTAGAACTGATCTTGTCTCGATAAACAACAAAGTCGTAATAGATGTCGCGTCACTGCTCATTTCGTCCACTGGGAAGACGGAAGTTCTTAAAATGCTGAAGCAGGTACAAAACAGTATCTTACTTTACGCAAAAGGTTTCGAAAAACATGGAAAAGGCCAATACAATATTACAACACTGGAGGCCCTTAAGTCAGTGGAGAACTTCATCGAAAGCAATGGATTACAAATACGGATGGCTTATGGAATTTCCGATGACGTACAGGCAGCTTCGAAAAGGTAAATCGGAAAAAACAACGTTGCAAATGTTAGAAATATGCAGTAAACAACATTAAACTTTCTTAACTTTTTTGATTGTCTTAAAGTAACAATTGCTTCAGCCATCAGATATTTGTGTTATTGGCTTTTTTGCGTATTCTTTACGAATACAAATGTCACAACCTAATGCCGTACATTTTGTGATTGTTAACAGAGTCATCTCCCGTTTGAGAGAAACTGTACGGCATCCCACCACTGGCTTTCTCAACTATTTCTTGTCCCTCGCCTTCTGTGGTCACGTGACTGTGTACGGATTCTGGCCCTTCGCCATGACATCAGACCAACAGCCCCTTCCCTACCATTACCATGACAACGGGGAATTTCCACTTGTCCACGAGATTATTGACGAGCAGGTGTTCTTGAGGGATTTGAACGATACGGGCTGTTTGACACTTGTCAAAGATTGTTTGTGAGGGTGTTCTCCCCCTCCCCTTCTTACGTTGAACTTGAAGATTAATAATTCAGATGAAGCGTTATGATTATATGCTTTTTTGGCAGCTGACAGTGCAATGCGGCTTCGCTACGGCTTTTGCTGCAGTTTTGTTGTGATATTATTTGTGCAATAAAGGCCATGTCCCGTCTTAGTTGTCTCGGATTCACGTTGTTTTACTGGTTTAAAATATGTCATTCAGGATGGATATGAATCAATCCCACAATACTCATATTTCGACACAACCAGGAAAGTTACTACCTTCGGAGATGGCAGACTTCACCCCCTTACCCATACTGCTTTGCATCTCCCCAATCCCAAAAATAGCAACGTTTCTGGCTGACTTGCAAACAGAGGTCTTTGGTGTGAGGACAAAAATCTCACCATTCAAAATTGACAAAAACACCTCAACTCAGTCTTTACAATACTATGAATGTTTATTTAATCCCTGTGACATTAACCTGGTAACTTCTACCCAAAGTCAACAACAAAACTCTGTTGAATACCCAGCTATCTCTATAAATCAACAAAAAAATCATCACAGAATCAGCAGCATATTTTCTTAAATGTTGTACTTATGCTAGTGTTTTGCTCAACACATTTGCAAATAGAATATACATCTCTGACTCTTGAACATTGAATCAGTTCAAACCCTGTAAAAGTTGTGTCAACACCTATTCACTTGCTATTGCTAGCTTCACTGGTCAACATATAAAAATTATAATAGTAATTTGTAAACTTTTTTACCCATGACATAATGTTACTGAAATGGCATCTTCACAAGATGCCATCTACTGATATACCACACCAATTTACATAAGAAATTTACATACTAGTTTCACTTGTCTTCTTCAGGGGTTCATTTGCAGTTCACTGATAAAAATAGCACATGCTGTCAGAAACGTCTGACTCTCTACCATTATTGTTGTGTCGTCAGGACGAACCAAGTAACTGATAGATACAGGTGTGCTCCCCCCAATTAATGTAATGTTAATGAAGTGGCATCTTCAGAAGATATCAACAATACAATCATACTATTCATTGTGTAGACAGACATTATACAGTTGTAACGACATGGCAATCCATTGACAGTATGGTACATGTATTATATTTCTGTCTTTACATTAACAGCAGCAGATGTACAGGTAGACAAAATCACACAGATAGACATTAATCACACTTGTCAGGACAGGTAGACGACAAAATCCAGTAACAGACAAGGATCCATCTCAAATCTATCATTTTGTCCCTATTATATTCGAGGAAGCAGCATATACATTTTCTATAGACTTAAAGGACATGTCTAACAGTCGTCATGTTTAATTTTCTAACCAAACAAAGAATAGCAGCTTGACAGTTCATCACATGAACCTTCTGAGTTGGCAGACTTCATTTAAACACTTTGTGTTTCACTGGCAGGTACAAACTTCAGCATGAGTCTCACTCTCCGATCTCATAGGCAGTTTTCTTGACAGTTTTTGTCACGTCGTTGTGATTAGAAAGTCCTTTCGCTACTGCCAACCATCTTCGTCTTTGCCTCCGCTTTTCCACCTCTTCTTTGTTGCTTGTGTGTACGGTCTGAGACTTCACGATGTTACTTTCAAATTGTTTCTGTGCCTTGTTCGTCTTCAATTTGAATGCAACGTTTGTCCTCAGGGGGTCCACCGGGTTTCTCATCCTTGAGTTAAAGTTTGACGGAAAGTTCTGAGAGTGCTGTTGTGCCTGAAACGACTTAGTTACAATCATGGGGACGTGTTCCGCCGCTTTCCCTGACGTCGTGAAAAGATTCGTGCCCCTCGAGGGGCCTGCTGTGCTTGGTCTCTCAGACAATTTTTGAAACGTTTCTGCTTCCAAGTCCCTGGAAATGCCCAGACTTGTCCGCGGGCGTAGCAGACTCGGCTGGGGGACCGTTGCGACGACGTGTACGTCATGCATGCCGGTATGTGGAGTGGTGTCTACTGGCACTGACTGGAAGTGAGTTGTGATCACTGACGTGGATGGCACACCCATGTGACAATGTCTTGTACTAGACATCCTGCTGGACGTTCGTTGGCCTGCTGTTTCTGCTCTTTTGGACGCGGCAAGCTTAGCTGGGGAAGACTGCGGTCTGCCTATCTTAGGGTTGATTTCACGCGAGTTAATAACCATGTTCCTATTGGCCTCCTCATCTTTGATGGAGCTGTGGATGGTCCCCACGCACATGAAAACTTCGTCACGGGAGGGCTGGTGACTCTTCTGCACCCTCTGCCGAGACCTCAGCTGCGATTTCATCTCCGAGAGGGACAAGTCCTGGGATTCGAAAAACACATTCCGATGGTTTCCTGCCGGAGCACTGGCGCCCCTTGTAGCAGCATGTCGTATACCCCCGGGTGATGACAGGGCCGGAGTTTGTGGGGAACGTAGTAACACACTCGGGTTACTTGTAAGATCAGGGCTTCTACCCCGACGCCTCGTTGGGGGTTGAGGGGACCCAGCCCGACGGGGATCTTCCTCCATATCGATCAACGTCGGCGTCGGTTGTGACGTTGTGCGCATTTTGGCACTGTGTATCCTCTTGGCGCTAGACAGGCTCTGCTGACTGAAGCTTCGGGCGCTGTGGGGCAGCTGGCGTACGGGACTGTAGGCAGGGTCGCTGCGGTGGTACACTTTCTCGCTGGAGGCCCCCACCTGTCTCATGCGCTGTCCTCTTACGAAGACGTAGGGGTGCTGTTTGAAGGGAGCATCACTGTAGCTGTTCAGGTGCTTCAGGACTTCCACTTTGTCGGAGTCAAGGGTGTAGTCCCACTCAATCTCCTCAAATGTGAACACCAGCAGGTTGTTGATGGTGTTGATCAGCAGTCTGTCAAAACACAACAAACAAAACAAGGCAATCAGAGACCGCAGACATCACCCCCCTTACCCATACTTCTTTACGACCCTCCCAATCCCAATGAAAGAAATGCAGTAAAATGTGGATAGCCAACCACCTCCAGTCATACATTAGCCACACTAAAACAGTCCCGTCCAATTTTACATAGTTATGACCCTTTGCCAGCTCCAGTCACCAACTTTTCTTTCTCAGTCTCTTGAGTGATTGTCGAGCGAACAGTTTTGACTGTAGCGGCACTGAAGATGTACAACAACACTGCTCTGCGTTTGCTGGGAATTGCAGACACACAGGGTTGGTAAGAGTAAGACACAACTTTTCATATGACATTATGTGGTATTAGCAGGATTCTTACCTGAATAAAAAGACTCTTTTTACACAACCAAGTGATTTATTCAACCAACCTTTCGGTGACCATCTGTCACCTTCATCAAGGCAATGCTAAGAAGTGACACCTGTGCTGCAGTGCAATGTGAACCAGTCAGAATTGCCTTGATGAAGGTGATAGATGGTCACCGAAACGTTGGTTAAATAAATCACTTGGTTGTGCATGTAAAAAGAGTGTTTTTATTCAGCGACGTACCAATTGCAACCTGATGAAACTATTCACAGAGGATTCTTACCTGTTATCGCAAACAATGATGTCGTCTATTGCATCGGAGTGACTGTTCCCTCTCAACACTCGGAGACAGTCACCGCTCAACAGGTTGAAGATCCGCATCTTGCCGTCACTACAGCCAGTGATGACTCTTAAGAACAGGAACTGAAGGCACATGATTTGGCTCCCTCTGTAACATTAAATTAACATTCAGCAATTAGTGATGGCAGACTTCACCCCCTCAGCCATAATCCTCTGTGACCCTTCCAGTCCCACAAACAAAAAATGCAGGACTCAATCATGTATGTCAAGATTGCTTTGTGTTTGTTGGGGATCAAACAAACAATAGAATCCAATTATTTTTATCATTAATTATGCAAAGGAGGCCCTTATTAGCATAATTTGATTCAACGATGCTCACATTCACATAACGTCCCGATGCCACAGAAAAGGATTAAATGTATGAAATTGCCGTCATTTTCCAGTGTGGAATAATAGAAGTTACTCATTAAGTAAGCAAATAAGGCCCACATTTGCATATTTTCTATCTATTAACAGTCCTCTCTTCCTCAGTTACAATTTGAATGGTCATATCATGGAACAAAGCGGATTTTTAAAGTTGCCTCATTAATTATGCAAATTGGAATCTGATTTGCATAATTATCGTCCAATCATACTAAGGATCCCACAAGCTATCCACATACCAAAAATCATGACCATCCATCAAGGCCATCATGTTATAGTATTTTCTAATTAATTAATACATGTAAGGTCTTCATTTGCATAGTTCATATCAATTAATATTTCTCTCTTCCTCAGTTACATATGTCACATGTTTCAGAGTCCTATCATGGAATTTGGCGGATGTATAAACTTTCCTCATTTATTATGCTAATTAGATACTGATTTGCATAAGAAGTGTCTAATCATGTACATCATCACTCAAGCTATTTACCTTCCAAAAATCATTACCATCCATCTGTTTGTGTCTGTCTGACCGTCATACATACCGACATTTCCACTAGGAACAACGTCCACACCTAAATGTTCATGTGGAACGTTACGTACCTCGGATGTCTGAAAGCAGTTAGACAGCGACTGTGTGTTCCCATCATGCTCCAGGCAAACGCGTATCCATCCTTCCCACCGGTGACCAGATGCCATTGGTCAAACTTCAGACAGGTTACCGGGCCCTGGTGACTGGACAGTTTCTGGAGAAAAAGGAGAAAAGATTTACACTCATTCCATCCTTACATTAGGCCACATCAACTATCTTCTTGATTCTAAGATATTTCAAGGTGAAATATAGCATGCGGACATTATAAATGTGAAGAATACGGTCACAAACATGACTGAGTTTGTTTCACAAGTACAGTAGTATTGCCCCAAGATGACAGACGAATGAAACATGAAAAAAAAATTGTGATGTCATAATTTTTCAGTGGAGGGGTCGTCGCAAAAAGTATCACAAAAAGTATCGCAAACATTTCAAGATATATAGTATTGCATGGCACAAAAAAGTATTTCGAGCTCTGAATGTAGCACAACTTGTGTGTTGCTTTGGGTAAGCGTATCAAACATACCTTGATCAGACTGGCAGACGAGATACTCCACACCTTGACCAGTCCCCCCTCACATCCACTCACAACTCTATCATCCAAAATCTGCAAACAAAAGCATCTGATATGAACAACATGGAAACATTGAAATACACAAAGAAGACTTAGTGCAAATTTCCCAAGTTGCATATGTCACAGGTTTATGTTACAAATTCAGCTTTATTTAAAACATCAACAAGATGAACTGGAAAAAAGACCCAGTAAACAGTTGCCTAGAAATGACTTGTAAACTTACCCCAACGGCTAAAATAGGTTTCTTGTGTTTGAATGTCCGTTGGCACTTTCCTGTTTCAAAGTTCCACACTGAAAAACATGTCTAGTTGTGAGTGATACAACTAACATTGGACACGGACATACATGTAGAAGCGAAGGGAACAACAATGAACACCATGAAGACAATCTATAGTGTAAGTGTACATTTTACATTGCAGGATGCAAAGAAAACGTATTCTGAATTGAAGAACAGATTACATTCTTTATTTCACTGAAGTTCAATGTGTACCACATCATTGCTTTTTATACATCAATTATTTTCATAAACATTTTGTCAAAAGATAATTTTCTGATCACAGACGTTTGACACTGGCATACCAATCCATTCTTGGACTAGTACTACACTCTCGAAATTTATAGTACCTGTACACAGTACTTCAAACCATTGTTACAATGTGTCTCTATCTTGATAAAAGTCTGTCCATTGCACAACTCTAGAATTACAAGAACTGTCCTGACCTTTGACCTGGCTGTCCTTTGCCCCGGAAACCAGTCTGTCTTGGAACAGATCAATGCATGTGATCGTACCGCGATGGCCACGGAAGATGCGAAGACAACTGCCCGCCTGAAGCGACCAACATCTACAAATAAAGCAGTAAAAGAGTCATCAGAACTTGAATGTATAGTCCATTGCATTTAGTCCAGATCCAGAAAAGCTGACAAAACAATGGCAAAACCGAAGGGCTAACAACTAACAATTGTTTGGGCCTAACTGAAAAGACAAATAAAGGGCAACAGTATATGATGACTATTGTTCTAAACTGCTGGTGTTTATGTTTTCAGTTTTGTTGTCATCCTGATTTTGATGTCACAAATTTGATACAAAAATGGAAAAAGATATGAAACTCGTGAGATCTGCTGCAATACCATAGAAAGCAGCTAGGGGGATCACAGTCGAACTTGTCCTTTGTTTTATCAACATCTACCCACCTACCGAATATCATATGGATCAATTCACAGCTTCACCAGTAAACGGCATCGAAAACAAACTTCTTGGCGAAGGTAATAAAGCCAGTAAGTGAGCATTTCTCACCTGACAGTGGTGTCGTAGCTCCCACTGAGAACAAAGCCACGCTCCTCACTTATGTAGACACACTTGATGGATCCTGCATGGCCCGTGATCGGTGGGCGATGTTCGCGTCCGGACATGACGTCCAGGATACGGACCTTGCGATCCACAGAGCCCATCGCGACAAGCTTCTTACCGTCATGATGCACACGTCGATGCGGGTCATCCCTAAAAAAATACTTCACTTAGTTTATTCATGTTAGAACCAGCACAACAGGTGGGTATTTGCCTCACATTTGGGTCATACTAGACACTTTAAGACATTCTCTGCATAGCTACTTACTGACAGCACTTATGAGAAAGATTATGGGAGTTGAACAAACTCCATTACAAGTGGATATATTATATATAATTAGCCCCCTGCTGTAGTGGCCTATGTGACCCAAGGGCTACATGTATAAAAACAGGGAAGGGGTATATATATATATATATATATAACTTCTATTTAATTGACCAGGTGTATATATCTGCAGGTCAATTACCTGTTTTTGAGGAAAACTTCTGATTCATACGATCACACGACACATGTCAGATTCACGGAATCTTGAAAACTTTGTTTCCACACCAAACCGACAAAAAGAGCCTGTATCTTATACATGTACTGAAATGGTGTTCTTTGTACTTACTGGTCAGCCAGCACCATAACATTATAGGCACCGCAGTAGACGTTCCTCTCCTCCATGGTGACAGGACGCGTCACGATACCATTGAACGCCGTCTGGAAACTGACGTCGTCCTTGTGCGTGACTACCTCCATGGCCTCACTACTGTTGAAGAGAGGGTCTAACGTGCCCTCGCGAAGAATGGGTACTGCCACGTCGATCTGCTTAGCATAAACTGGGTTACACCCTCGTGCTGAAGAACCCTGAAAATACAGAAGAGGTCCTACAGTTCAAGAGATTGTAGTAGACACAAAAGGTTGACATTTGATGTGTTTTTAGGGAATGGCGACATTGTATTTTTAGGGCATTGCAGAAACACACACACAGGCAGGCAAATGTGTGCCAAAAACAATAACGTCAAACCTGCCTAGATGGCCACTCAGGGGGCGGATAGAATCTTGTCTATGTGGACAGGACAACAGGTGGTCACTACATACTAGTATAGATACAGTGTGTATAGACAGGATTCTTTATGCTAATGTGTCAATGAGAAAAATCATGTTAGGGACCAACAGAAAGTGGCCACATCAGCCAGGTGGTCCTTGTGTAGAGGTGGTGACTTATACAGACACAGGTAACTGACTATTCTACCTCTGAGTGAAGTAACAATACCGCAGACTAATTACCTGGTAAAACAGAACCTCCTCCCACAGCTGGTTCTGAATCTCCTCCTCCTGCTGCACCTGTTCAGCCAAAACTCGCCACGTCTTCCCGACAGCCAGACAGTTGTACAGACTGATCCTGTCCAGGAAGCCCAGGATGTACTTGGACAGGTGCACGGGCAAGCCGCTGACAAAGTCGCGGTACTTCGCAACACCTGCCGTCGCGGTGACTGACGTCGGCAGGACCATACAGGTGGGGTCGATCGAAGAGAAGTCGGAACTGTCGTCACTGAGGTAGACATCTTCATCGTAGTTGATGACGATGGGATCAAATTCGTCCCCAGTGATTGGATGAACAGTCGGTGTGGCATATTCCAGGTTGGCTTGCGTTAGGAGGTAAAGTTCCGGATGGTCTTGGGTGGTGTATGTGTAGTTACTAGATGCCAAGGACTCGTCATCTGTAAAAAGAAATTGTTTCTTTCAGACATGCTGTAAATTTTGAAATGTTCATAGTAGTTCTTAATTTTCCCTTTAGTTTTCCCTTACAATTTTACAAATGAACACAGAATTATTATGGTAGAACTAAAAAAAGCTGGTAGAATAAAAGATTTAGTTCTGTTTCTTATTTAAGTTAAGATAGTAAAATTCAAGTCTTAGACAGATCTATAGATTAAAGAAGTTAAGTTGGCCTTAAGACGTTGTAAATTTTTGTCTTCAAAATTGGATGTTGTCCTAAAAGTAAAGCCTACTAAAGGCCTCAGGGTGAGAAGAAGTTTAACAACAGTCACTCCATTTACACAGGAAAAATTTACAACATCTGGACAGAAGAAATTATCTGATACAGTAAAAACAGTGTTGTTTACATTGCTCTTATTGGTACCATTTTGTATGTTTGCTAAATGCAAGTAAGATAAAGTACCATGAATGCATCCTGCGAAGCAGGAGGTATCTTATCTTCACATTTAGTTTGATGCATTGACTTAAAGGGTTAATCATTAACCTTAATTGCCATAATCAGTCAAGTACTACCGTACGGTAGGCGTATAAATTAGATGATTAATCAGTCAGCTGGTTAATGTTTCATTGATTAGGTAATTACCATCTGATATAAATAACAACGTGGGTATGCATTTGCCTACTGAATATAGTTAAACCATGCATATTACTACTGGTGACCACCTCTCCAGAAGAACCATTTAAGCTTGGTTGTGGACACTTTATGTGGTCCCCTAGATTGACTGTGGTTTTTCCATGGCCTGCTTCCTATCTATATTATATGGTTGCTACAAACAAGACTTTTAAGTTTGTAATTCAGTTTTGCTAACAAATTCCATTTCGTTTTATGCTGTACACAAAAGCTTTACTTTTCGTTCTTCAAACACTAAACAGCCAAGTCGGTCCCCGGTTTGGAAATGTGAACTTACCGGTACCTAGCATAACAGTTGGGGGTTCAATTTCATACAAAAATGTATATTCATTCAACCTGGCACAAAGGCTTCCTTTTAGGAAAGTTAAAACAGTTGTGGACTATTGTGGAAAAGATGGTTTGCTTTCAGACAGAGCTGTCTAGATTTCAGGGTGAAATTACTGGAGCTTTTGCTCTCTTAGAATAAAAACTATTGTTGCCTGTCATGCAATAAGTCTTGTGTGAAAAGTAGGGCCATATAAACAAAGTTTCAAGTGACATTTTGTCCCAAAAGAAAAACAGAGCCCGGGTCTTTAGAACAGACCGTCATGCAATATTTCGCCTGTAAAAGTAAAAGTCTGTTCATAACAAAAGTTTCAGCTTACATGTAGGCCAGGCTTTTTAGTGCCTCAATAGAAAAACTAGCACAGTGTGCAGACCACCATGTAACAATTCACCTGTAAAAGTCAGCTTTAGTGTAGATGGCTTCATTGTCCTAATAGAAAATCTAGTCTATAGACCGACATGCAATATTTCATCTATACAAGTCAAAGTTTTAGGTGGCATTTTTTGTCCAAATAGAAAAACTAAGCCAGCATATAGACTGCCATGCAATTTTTCACTTGTTAAAGTCAAGTCAAAACAAAGTTTCGGGTAACTTTTTTGTCCACAAAGAAAAACAGGTACTCAGTCAGAGTAAATGTGTGCACATCTGGGCCATAGACCAGCACCTTAACTTAGTTTAAGGAGAGGAAGTCAACACACACACTATTGTCTGTCGGGGCCACCAGGTATTCATGGGACCATGCTAGTGAACTGAGTGTCAAAGGGGGCATTTATAACATGCCATTACACATACAATGTACGTCACAAGTCGGCCCCAAATGTTGACATACTGTCGCTAACACACAGAGAGAAGTAAATGGGCGTGACACAACACACACTCACAGGACTAGGGCAAGTGGTCTATGTAGTTCTCTTTACCCAATTAGGAAAGAAACCAAAAATGATTTGAATATTGACTAACCAAGATTCTCAGGGCCCTATAACTACTAGTAAATATTTGGGTTCTGTTACTTAGAATACAGCAAGTTCTTATAGATTATACTTTGAAAAACTTTGCGAAAATACTCAAGCCATTGTTTCTGTCCTACAAATTGTCTACATCTTTAAATTAATCTGCATTCTAGAAAACTTTTCTGGAAATTGAAGGTTGTGGGTGGGTGTTTTTCTTTAGGCCCTGATTGGGCTCCTCATCAAGTATAATTTGGAAGTAATGCAAATTTTCTGAGGGACATCAAACTAAAAAAACAGAATGTACCTGACTATCCAGGTTTGTTGTTGTCAGCAACATACACTTCAAACTACATGTATATATAACTTTTAAAGAACTTGTCGAAGATTACATAAAACCTGCATACACAAAAACTATGACCCAAGTGTTTATTGAATGATTTTGAGCACTGGTTTCTGAGCAAGTCGGATCCAAGCTACCTTAGAACACCACCTCAAATGCTGTCAAGAATTTGAAACAAACACCTTGCTGCCTCATCAAACGTGCTCTCAGTAAGGAGAGATGGCTTTAATTCGGCATACACTCCCTCTATCCATCAAAGTCTACTTGTACAATAAAGTCCCTTAGAACCAATGAAATAAATGTCAACCTATAAGTAGTATAAGTACTACTGACTTTCTGTAAAAGTTGTCTGACAAAGACAATTTAAGGCTATTTGATATGTTTTGGTAAATTCCCAAAGTTGCAGAAACATTAGTAGAGTACAGTAGAAACCTTTATTTTCCTAATTACCAGTGTATCTATATGATTAATCCTTCCTTTCATGATTACTTTGATTTTGTCCTATTTCACTCAAAGACGTATCTGTCTAATACACATGGATCGAGTTTCTTGTACAGGGTGGAAGTTCAAGCCCTGCTTGGCACAGATGTTTAGGGTTGCACTTATCCTTTCAGATGGGGACATATATCAGGGAGCTTCAGGCATTATCCTCAGCCATCAAACCGCTGCGTGTAAAATTCTAAAAGAACTCAACACACTTATCAAGAAGAGTAAGGGTGATCCACTATGCTTGGGTAAAAACGTGATCTATAGCGAACTATTAGAGAATTAAGCCAAAATGCACAGCTAACTTCAGGAGTATCGGCCACCTACAAATTATGCTATTTTGAGGCAGCGTATCGCTTTCTGCAGATTTTGTCGACCACATAACTCATGAAATTAAATGGCTTTCTCTAGATATTACTAATTCATAAATAGCTTCACGACAGAAAAAGGCGTACAGGCTCCCTTGAATCAAAATTTTGCTGGACACAAGATTTTTGCAGTGTTGAATTTTCTTTACTTTAGATTGACCAAATTTGTGTAGCAATATTGTCAATATTTTTTAGTGATTCATGTGAAATGCTTGAGGACGACTGAAACATTTTCATGTCGGACAGAGTTATCAACCGTTTTATTGTTATTGTTATCTTTATTAATTTATGAATGAATTGATAAATCTGTAGTAAATGTATGTGGCTTTTTTCATCTTACCTTCCCAGTCTGTTGACCCTTTGGGCTCCATGTTCCTCTGTGCTTGAAGCATGGTCCTTGCCTGTGTACCCAGTGAGTACAGCATCTGTGGTTCACAGAACTGCATCACACCCAGCATGTAGTTCGCCTTACTCCAGTAGCTGGCTTCTGCAAACCATGCCCAGGTATCTGCGATGTGTTGCCTCAGTTCTCGTCTGTTTAGAGCCCTGTCTCCGCTAAGTGTGGAGGAGTCTCCGGGAAGACTGGGGTTTGTCCGACACCTGGCATAGGTGTAGTCCTTGTATAGCAGTGGGCTGAGGAGAGAGACCACGTACTCCATGAGCTCTGCGCTGTGGAAGCGCCGCGGGAGTCCGAGGAGAAACCTCCGCTTGGAGTGATCGCCTGCCCGCAGGAACCATTCCCGGGTGAAGCTGATCGTGGCTCCCAGTCCACAGGCCTCGCAGTGCCCACATGTCGTGGCTGGCTGCCCCGAGGTACATCGGAGAGTCGGAGCCCGTCCCAAGTTGAACTCGACCACTTCTGTGGTGTCAGGCGGGTGTCTCATGGCGGCTATCTCCTGCCTTATCAACCAGAAGCCGCAAATTAAGGTAATAACTCGGAAGGCATATTGACAATGTCTTCTGGAACCACTTATAAGTCTATTGTTTGGTTAAATATCAGCGTGACAATCATGAATTTGCAAAGCACCTGGTTCTGTTGACCAAAACATGTACTACAAACAGAAGACAGCAAGAAGGCATGACATCCTCGAGCGCCGCACTCAGGGTTGACAAGTCACGGCGTCTGTTAGAAAATCCAATTGTTGCTCCCTCGCAGGAAAACAAGCTTGGTTAGAAACGTTCCGATATTTCTTCTGAACTTGTCTGTAAGGCAAGGCGAGGACGTACTTGATCAAACACGCCCCATAGAAACCGGTAGTTTGGGACATCGGAAGTCACGGCAAACACAACTGTTTTGGGTCGTCATTGGCGATGTTTGGGAAAGAGATTAGTTCACATTCCGACCAATCAGAGCGCAAACTTTGTCACCAATCAGAACGCGGTATTTTCGAAGGTCTCACCAATCACAGCGTGGCGGAAAAATAGCAGCGTAAGACAGAAACTAGTTACCAATTCGTAAACCCTTGGTAAACCACATTATCTAATCTTTCTCGACATACTTATTTTCCTAGAGTGTATAATTTTAATCATTGTTTTGACTACAGTATCAGATCATTTTTCCGGGTCATATTTTGATCTTCAGTATCAAAATAAAGTTTTAGGGTCAAAATAATAAGCCGGTATAGACCATTTTTAAAATAGGGGAACACTTTCTGATGACTTGTTTTTTAATCTCAACTGTTTACAAAATACACAGGTTTCAAAAATATTTTGCTGCTTTTATTTAGTTTATTTCAATTTGCTTCTAGTAAAAATCATCTGTGAATAGCGTTGTGTATTTAGTATTTATATCGACCAGATATCTCAAAACCCCCTAAAATATAGTCGTTCAGTCTTACATAGTGTCCTGGGAAGGAGAGCTGCAAGGCACAGGAAGAAGAAAATGGCGTCGGTCCGAAATAATCCGAGTAACGTCGAAGATGTATTTGTGGCCATGGCCGCCATGGCACCGAGAAAGGCTCTGTTTCAATCACCGAAGGAAGACGAATTGGTTGAAGGTAAGTTGGATCTACAGCAATGCCCCTCAAGTGTAGTGTTTGTACGTGCAAAGTGAAAAACCCAACTCTACTCCGGATAGCCTGAACTCAATCAAGCTCCTGTAACGGCTTGCCGCCCTGTAATCGCATAGTCGCCCTGTAACTGCATAGCCGCCAAAACCGCATTTCCGCGGGGAGGGGACAGAAATCCCCGGACAGCTGGAGTTTGCGTTATACAGACTATACTCCGGAAGCCAACTGTGTTATAAAATCTTTGGAAAGTCAGCAAAAGAAGTGCACCACATCACACAAGATGTCAACAATATATTTATGAAACGACTTAGTAAATCCAGAAGTGTTCTATAATCGATATTCATGTGTATCTGTTTTTTTTCTCCACAGATGGCAGTCAGTCCCTTGTGAATAAACTGATGATGGATTTTGATGTGGCCTCTGTCAGGAGATCTACTAATGCAGGTAACAAAACCACTGGAAAATAAACACACAGTTACTAGTACAAGCATGTCACCACCTACAGGGCTCAGCTCAAAATGCTTTATCTCGTGTTTTATTCAATATCATGAATATGTTACATATGCATGACATCAAGTCTGTATTCTTTTAGTTTTAGCCAAATTGTTAAGCTCTTAATCTTATTTGCAATCTAATGTGATTTTGAGTTGTTATTGTTTTGAATTATTCTGAGTTGTTATTGTTTTGAATTATTCTGAGTTGTTTGATTTATTACTCCTATGTTTGATCATTTCTGTTTTATGTTATATGATTGTGAATTGATTACTCGTTAAGTTTATGTTAAGTTATCCTTTTGTATCCTGATTGTTATGATTTGTCATGGAATGTAATGGGTTCCCTTGGAAATCAGTTACAATGTTAACTGAAGGGACCACCCTAACGTACTGCAAATTGCAGGTTACATTCTGTGGGTATTTAGAGTCCTGAGTTTTATGATAACAGGGCTCGAAATACTGGGTGCATGTGCACCCAGTGCACCCAATTTTGGACCTGTGCACCTAATTTTTTACTGTGGGTGCACTGGTGCACCCAAATATTTTTGTACGGTTTATTGTGTAAAGGTATCACTGCACACTAGTAGACAGCATATTCTTGACATCTAAGTGTAAGAAAATAATAAAATCTTTGTTGTAGTACTTGTTTAAGATTTTGATGGTAGAATTTGAGTTAAATTCGATTTTGAAAGCTTCAAAACTGCGTGCCGAGATCGCGTGCCTTCACGCGCATGAAGAGGAACAGTATAAATTAGGTTTGTCATTAGGTTTTGCTTACAATAGTTACATTCTACTTTATTTTATGTGGTGCACCCAAAATTTTTTTGGTGCACCCAATTTTTTAGGTTGGGTGCACCAGTGCACCTATTCCCAAAACTGAATTTCGAGCCCTGCTGATATAAATGTATCGTAGAGTTCATGTACTAGTTGATATGAACTTCAGAAGATTTGTGCATGTACTGAACATAGCCTGGTTTCTGTCCCCAGAGTTGCACCAACAGCGGCTGAACGTGTTAAGACTTCGGCTGGAAGAAACGGCGGCAGACAACTGGAGATATAAACCCGTGGACAAGCTGATGGGACTTTGACATCTCACACCCACTCACTATTCAGTTCTTCTCCATGCAAGGACATTATTTTAGATACATGTATTTCTACCCAGATTTGAGTGTGCCAAGAACTGAAGTTGCTGGAGATTAGCTCTATATATAAAGTTGCGATAATGACAAGCTTCATTGCAATATAAGAACTGAAGTTAACTTATTTTTGCTGTACATGTATGTTGCACTTACTTGTACAGTAAGAACAAACAACCCAATTTTCATGCACTATGGTTTTGAAAGTAGTTATTTCCCAAATGCAGATTGAAATTAGTTGTACATCTTACTGCATTTTCCATCATTGTGTCTTTATGTAAAGCCTGGCTTCTGTGTATGTGGATTTTATTTATATTGGCAATGCAATGCAATAAAATAAGCATGAAATTCTTGAAAAGGTCCTAGGGTTTTGATTTTCTTCCTGTTAATACATACATGTATTTCATCTTCTTAGCCACCTTTTCCACGTATTGATGCTGGAAGTGAGCATTTTTATAAACAATGAAAAAGAAAATCTTATAGAGTAGATCCTTTCAGCCAGGTAGGAAGATCTTGTGTGAACAATCCAGAGCCTTGCAGTTGTACTATTTGAAGTTATAAGGTAAAGCAATCATCCTCAATTGAGGTGAAGCATGATGCTTTTTCAAGTAGCTAGTGGTAGTACAACGTTGCTTCTCCATGGCTATCGTTTTTGGTCGAGCACACCGGATCACCCCTACTCTTCTCAATAAGTGTGTTGGGTTCTTTTACGTCAGAGGTTTGAGGCTTACGCCCGAAGCTCCCTCATACACCGGGCCGCCGGCTTTACGTCACCATCCAAAATTACGAATATTTAGATATGTGAAACCTTCAAGCAGTAATAACATGTACACAGGTTGAGATTAAATCTTGTTTTTATTTGCTTGCTACTGTATGTGGGTGATTCAATCAACAAGGAAAGTATGCTGGAAATGCTGAGAAGGAATATAGTCTACATGGTATGCCAAGTTAGCAGCATGGCAACTTTGCTTATAAGGCTGGCAAAGACACCGAAAGTGCAGAATATATGGCTGAATGTACATGTACTAGTAAAGAGTCAACTAGAGAGTCCATGTGTAGCCTTTTTTGGTATTGACTATTTACTTATTTCTTGCTGAGTTGATGATATTCTCAGATTGTAGAGACAAAATCACTTGGTTGTAGCCAGCTTTTTTTCTCCATTACATAGTAGTATGTGAAATACGCCTCCTGCACAATGTGTCAACAAATGGCATATTGCTTGTTACACAAATACAGCTGGAAAATCTTACAGTATACCTTTCCTTGGACCTATGACCACTGTCATAGGTTACACATTAACTTGAATGTTAATGTGTATCACAATTGAATTACACCATTCACACAGACTTTCAAAGGTCATGTGGGCAAATTCATATCATACTATTTTTTTCTAAATTATGTTGCCATACCATCTTATTAACAGTTGTGCTGCAATAGATAGTAAGCATTAAATTTAATGATACATTAAATCTATCTAGTACACTGCATTTACAATGTAGATTCAATAATTGGAGACTGATGTTAAAAGTACAGGGTACATCGAATTTGTAAGGCACAATGGATTCAGCTTTAAGATGAGTATGTCTTAAAAATCTTGATGCATGATTGAATACATGATTGGTGGCCAGTTTTTAATTACAGACTTTTCACAATGTTATGATTTTTTTTAATGTGAAGTAAAACTACATATAGGAAGACTCTGGGTCTAAGCCGAGTGAAAAGTAGATAAAAGTCTTTGATTGTACATCAAGAAGCAAGATTTGAAACCTGGTAGTCAATATACTATGCTCCCCAATAGTTTAGACTGATTGGGCATTTTGTATGGAAAGCTTTATCCCATGATACCAAGGTGAAAAAAAAAAGTTTACATGAAAAAATTTGTAGAACATTCAAGCACTTCATACAAGAAAACTGAAGAAGTCATCACCCTCAAACTGGCATCACTCAAAAGGAAAAATATGAAACTAAAAAGTTAAGATCACCTCAAAGTAAAAGTATAAGACAGGCAAAATAAAAACCTAATAATATATTTTGGAGATATAGTATATTATACTAATAATTGACTACCAGCTACTATAGCACAGTCATTGTCTAGTTGTACAAATTTAACTCCGGACCAAAGCAAAAGTGTTTTTGTACTCATAATTTTAGGCAAATGATTTTAAGACTAGGTAGTGCCACAGCACTGCTTGGAATGTTTGTATTGATGATGATATAGTCTTCAAGAATGTTGAAAAAAAAAACTTTTCTTACAACTTAAAGACCATTATGTATTTGAGCACTAGACAGCCTCTTGTTAAGTTGTTGACTATAGAGTAGTTCTTATCTTATATACTGATGTTTGCTTCAAGTTTGACGTAAAATATGGCTTAACTTATAATGGTGGTCCATTAAACTCAAGATTTCTATCAGGATAATCTAGCACTGTTGGACAAGGAAACTGGGGACAGTTTACAAGCAATAGAAGGCCTGATATCAGATGATAAGTACAACTGCACATATGACTGGCTACAGAGCTGGTAGTGTTTAGATCGCTGCGTTCTTGTTGAGGGACTGGTAGTAGTCAGACAGGACTGTCCACGCCTTGGGAGCCATGAAACCAGTCGGTGGCTCCTCCCCCTCTCGGGCAAACTTACGCATCTTGGTCCCTGGGAAGGTACAAAAAATAACAACACATAAGTTTTACATGTATTTTAAAGGAAATTTTCCAATCTTTAGGCCACAATGTAATGCTTGGTTCTTGTCTATTTTGTAGCAAAACTTCTGAGAGGAAAACTTAAATCTCACTACATGTACATGTACTTTCTATACCAGAAATTTTACCAAAGTATATCAGACTTTCCCCTCGGAATCATTTTGGTCTTTCAATCCAACATTACACTGTATTTCTTTGAAATGTGAGTGACAACAATTTGACTTGGTTTGGCCTAATTTTTGGAAGGATATAGAAATAGAGTCAGGTAGATGTCCTTAAGTAGGGCCTTACCTGATATAAAGAGGAAGTCCTCTTTCTTCTCAGGGTCATAGAAGTCCATCTGCTTCTTCTTGAGGTTGTAGGCTGCGACACGGAAGGGTACAATCTCAAGCTGGGTCAGCCCTGGTGCCATAGTTAGAACCTGGGGGGAACAAAAGAAGGCATAATGTTACAGCTACATATGCATGTATCTGTCTGTGCATCATATAGCTGGTATATGATTATGTAAATGTTTTTTGGCGTAACACCAGCTTTGCAGGCACATGGGGGCACCAAACATTTGTACATATTTTCAACTAAAATTACAAATCATTTATCAGTACAACTTTTATAAAGCTCTCTATTCAATAAAAGCAAATTGCTGCAAATGAAAAATCTATGAAGTAGTAATATGGTGGTTTAAATAACATAAACCCAGGTAGGTATTGGTACAACAAAGTGAAGTATTGTTCACCTTGCTCCCGTGGGTGGGTTCATACAGGTCTTTAGTCCCGTCAGGATGGGGCATCCCGGCTGGGTCACGACCCACGATGTAGTAGTTTGCTCCTGTTGACATGCGTGCCTTTGCGTGCCATTGAACCTGGAAAACAACACAATCCCAGCTCACTTCAGTATTCCATTTCATTTTGCCAGCATCTGTTTGTAGATGTAATGAGTTTTCAGTGGATAAAGTGTGACCTTAAAAACACAGAGAATGTTCATCTCATACCTCTGTTGGTCCTGCATACAGCATGGGTGAAGGGAAGATAGACAGCACAGTGCTGTCTGGGTCCAGGATCTTATCCTCTAACACTGCCTTGTGCTGTTCTATACGGACAGGCAGGGGGACGTCGTCCTCTTTGGTCCAACCACCTGGTCAGGAGCAGATCAGAGAAACAACGTCTTAGTAAAAACACACAAAATCTGTTCATCTGTCACAACACAAAACAATCAGAGATAGCAGGCATCACCCCCTTCATGACATAATCAGTTATACTGCTTTAAGGTAACAAACACACACAGCATATTCTAGCTCTGTTTTCTCCTTTAATAACTTCTCTACAGAGTGGTCTGGCCCCTTCTGATAGAGAAACAATTGGCCTTTCAATATTTGGCTTAAATATAGGCAAGAGTTCTGTTTGGCTTCAACTCTTGCTATATTGCTTTCTAAGAAATATTTAATTCCCGAAATAATGCACAACGTAAGGACCAAATATTTCAGTGAGGACGAGGGCCAGACTACTGGCATTCTGCGGAGAAGAAATCAGAGGCGTGGAAGCTAGAATAAAATGGATATCAGGCTAGCCCTTTCCTACAACAAACAGACAAACAGCATTCCTTACCCAGTGGATGCAGGAGGAGTACGGGTTTCTTGTACCCTCGCTCCAACAGCCTCCTCTTAGTGTCCTGCATCAGCAGCGCATGCCCATTGTGGACCGGGTTACGCAGCTGGAAGGCAAACACCGCGTCCGCGCCCATGGAGCGGAACTTCTGTCGGAGCTCGTTGGGTGTCAGGCGGAAGTGGTCGAGGCCGTCGTTCCACCGGATTCGATCCAGGACCTCCAGGTCGCCCCCCACCAACCAATCACCGCTCTCGAAAATCATCTGGAACAAACAACACAGGAATGGAACTGATTAACATGATTGTAATATGTTGTGTACTTTTGCACATCAAGTATGACTACTGTATAGTGCATACTAATAAAAGTTGTGCAGCTTAGGTCTTCTAAGCCTGCATCAAAGACATTTGGTACATTCTACAGCAGAATACACTACAATAGCAGCACTATTCATGTATGGCAATGCTGTTTTGTGTACATTTGGAATCACATGCAGACATACACATGACAAAGACAATACTTTACTCCAATGGGGTTAAGTAAAGAGTAAATTTCTAAGACACGGTTTGCCTTTCAGACTAAGTACCTTCACTGAAGGATGACCCCTGTTGCTTGTCCCGAATGTCCGACAGCTCCGTTCCTCTTTCCGATGTTCAAAGAATTCGGGGGTGCGGAGGATGGCCACACGTTTCCCTTCGTACTGCAGCGCTATGGCCGCACTGCCTTCCAGCCGCTTTTTATCCTCCGTGGCACAAGCCAAGACTATAGGAATTGTCTGGTTTGTCACACCCCCTAGGGAAACAATGAACACATTTTAGATCAGAAAATTGAAAAAGGCAATCAGAGATAGCAAAATACAGAATAGAACATACAGACTCTGTACTGCTCCCTTTAGCAGAGCATACAAAAACCCCACTGCTCCCCCTGGCAGAACAGATAAAAACTGCACTGCTGGCCCTATGGCAGAACATACAGAATCTGCAATGCAGAAACACACACATCTACACTGAACTACACTTGAGCTATCAATATTACTTTGAAAACAAATAAAAGATAACCAAAAGTTACAAACCATCCAATTTTACATTTTTGATAGATTCCTGTAAGTACATGCCAATTCACATTCTTTGTACGATACATGTACGTTTATGCCAACAACTTGAGGGTATTCTTGGGACTGAATATGTGGATGTGTGGTAAAAACAGTTCTACATGATGGGAAAAGGTTGTCAATAATAATCCTTGTCAAGGTTTGGTTCTGTGACAAAGAATCCTGCAAAAAAGAATCCTGCAACAGAACAATTTTAAAAGGAATGTGCCTTAAAGGCACCTAGAGCATTTTAGGAGGCTTGGAAACTGGAAATATTCTAGTTGCAGTAATATTTTTGAAATTGACATTTAATGCCACTGTTAACCACATTTGCGTGCATATTTCTTATCAAAAGTGCTCAAAAGCGGCACAAAAATAAGCTACATGGTGATCTTCTAATTTCACGCGCCTACTGTAAAAAGACTGACACAATAGCCCCGCCCACCTCCGTCAAAACGTAGAAATGCAAAATTAAACATAAAAATGCAAATATTTGACGGACATGCAATCACTCTCTCATTGGTCGAACCGCTAATTGTGATGGACAGATAGGATCTGTCTATTAGGGCTTGGATGTTCTATCAGTTCTCGCCACACAACGACATCGAATCTTTGCTCCTTTAATGTCGATATGTAATCATTTGGTATAGTGATATGGAAACTTACTATGTATAGGAATGACTAGAAATTAGAGTTTTTCATTCAAGTTTCAATCCTCATAAAATGCTCTGGATGCCTTTAAAAGGAACCTACCGTCCATCATGATGCCAAAGTGCTGACACTGCAGGTACTCCCTCTCTCTCATGAACCCGGAGAGGGGCGTGGCCCAGCCCTCAGCCAGCACCTGACACCACTGCATGTCAACCTGGACAACATGGCAACAACCAACCGTTAAAATGACAGTCATCTTCAACTAGTTTAGCTCACTGAATAGCTTATCTTCCACTGGTGGTGACAGGAAAAACAGACTTTAGAATATACACTCAGGCTCATAATAACTTAGTCAGGCACTTAACAGTTTATTGTCTGTTTGTCCATGTCTTGCAAGGGTTTGCACCTCTCCTAGCTCTTTTTGACTAGCAAAATGTACAGTGGTCCTCCTCTAACTTAACATCTCTGTTAATATATGTATACAGGGTAGCATTCTCAGACAGATTAAACTGAGTTTTTTTCTTCAAAAATCTTCAATTGAAAATTCAAATATTAAGTCAGGATACCAATGAGTCATTTGCTAAAAATTTAAGTCCTATTCTCTTTGTAGTTCTTGAATTACCAAAAACTAAAGGTGAATCAAATACCAATATGCCAATGCACAGCAAGTTGGCATATTCATAAAGCGTAATGGAAATATTAAAATGCAGGATTCAAAAGCTGATAAATGAATACAGATAACTAGTAACAATTTTTCAAAGAAAACATGTACATTTTGTATCACGCACAACATCTTTACTGCAACGGTACGGAAACTAGTGAACGTGAAGAAGTACCTTGTTGATCTTGAGAGTTGCCAGACTGTCGGCATCTGAGCGAGCGGCATCCAGCTTGTTATCGGGGACGAACAGCTCCTTCACAGTCTCCATGGCAGAGCGCGGGACGATACCCTGTATGTGGGAGGGACAGATACACATCACTTATCTGTTCTATTCCAGGATATCATTGTGACAGTACTTACAGTATTGTACCCACATGTATGGCCACACTGATTTAGTGTCTTGGTTTTCAGACATCTTCTTTAAAAAATTTGGTGAGAGGACATGCCTAAAACAGTGTTGAGATGAAATCTTGCATCTGAGTCTCCTTGATACTGTGTGGATTCTTTGCAAATAAAACTGCTGAAAAACATGTCAACTTAAGTTAAAAAAAAGATCATACCTCTGCCAATTGTGGAAAATGATGCTACGCATGAAGAAAAAAAATATAAACTTGACTTTGTATTTAGATCATGGTCTTTGATGATTCAAATTAAGTACTAATGGCAAGCGTGCATAAAAATGGCACCAAAACATATTCTCCTTGGCAGAAATGTTACAGTAACCTTGAAAAAAAAAGACATGCACAGTGATGCACTACATGTATGAAAAACCTTGCATTGCACACTGGCAGACATTCAAAGGAACAAGGCTTTCTTTGCTTTCTGCTGGCATGCAGCACCCCTAGAGGAAGCTTAAAGTACTGCAGGGAAGTTAACTGTGAGAAATGGACCTAATGTTACTGTGGCCCATGTTCATACAGTGCAGCTTTATCCAAACAATCTCCCGACAGGCCTTGGAATACTTTCTTTCAGCTAACTGCAACATGCGACACCTAGCTTGAATATTTTATCATGCAAAATTGGAAGTTGCTGATATTTTTTCTGCAGTCTTGAAAACTTTTTTGATAAATTGCAGGTAACTATTTCAATCCTCCTCACAGAAAACCTTTCCTACATTAGATCTAATGTAAACAAACAAATAAAACTGTTTACAAACATACATTCTCCTGCATGACAGACACGATGGACTGAACGCACTCGTCCACAGCCAGATCCGTTGTCTTGATCACGATCTCCGGGTTCTCTGGGCGCTCGTAGGGGGAGTCGATACCAGTGAAGCCTAAAACACACCAACACAGGTTCAGCCAGATAAGAGAGAGGACAATACTGTACATTTTGTAGATTCATTCATTTTCTTAGTAGGAGGCTTTCGCTGGGTTTTAAGTGGAGAGGTCAAAGTGAAAACCTCAAAAATAAAACCACATTCAAGATATACAGTATGGTGTCAAGTCAGAAGTTACTGGCCCAGAAAGTTTTCTGAACCACTTTTTTTCAGGCATAAGAGAAAAAAGGCAATTAGGAACTTTATGATCTTGAACCCCAACTTCTGCTTGGAGATAACATAAATTTGGACAAGGTGGCAAGGTGATCTTGTAGTTAGGGTTGTTGACTTAGAATCTATTCTAAAGGTTCTGGTTTCAAATCCAATGGTGTGCCCTTGGGAAAGGTACTTATTTTCTCATTCGAAAATGAGTACCTAGCTTTGGTTAGGGCATGTTCTTTCTGATGGGACGTAAAGCCAGGCCAAAGCCGTGTTTGAGGAGGGCCACACCTCAAGCATGTTATGGATCCTACCAAACTTATCAAAAACAGTGAATCAAACCTTACAGGCTGGTCTTACGCAGCTTGTACCCAGTGTACAAAACTAGTGTGTTATGCCTAAAAGGCGGTTTATCAGTAATGCAGAACAAACAAACAAACAAACAAACGTTTGCTCGGCACACCTTTGATCTGCCCTGCATGAGCCTTCTTGTACAGTCCCTTGACGTCACGACGCTCGCACTCCGACAGTGGTGTGTCCACAAACACCTCGATGAACTTCAACCCATTGTCCTCATGCAGCTGACGGGCAATGTCACGATCCTACATACAGAGAGTTAATAACATAGTTCAGAAATATATATTCAAAGCATTGATTTTAAAAAAATGGATAAGGTCTCTAATAGATTCAGATGTTTCAGACAGCATGCACTGTCTTTCATCACCAAATATTTGTATATAACAAAAATGATCTTGACAGGCCCGTTTGACATGGTGACGGGGCTTTAATACTTACTAGACATTCAGAAGTTACACTGCTTCTGGGAAATAGTTGATCCCAGAAAACGTTTGAATACGGACGAGGGCCAGTCTGTTCTGCATGGAAGCAATCGTTGGAGCAAACCAAAGCTAGAGTACATGGATTCCAGGGTAATTTCTATGACTGTAGAACCAATAGATGATGATGATGATGATGATGAACCTACCTTCTTGTAGGGGCTGATGAAGGCAGAGATTGCCACGATGCCGCCGTCAGCGAACAGCCGCGCCACTTCTCCCACACGGCGGATGTTCTCCTCACGGTCCTCGGCGGTGAAGCCCAGGTTCTTGTTCAGGCCAGTACGAATGTTGTCGCCATCCAGGGTATAGGACGGGATCGCCTAAGGTAAGGTTAGGTGCAGACATTAGCATGAAAGTCCATCGTGTTGGTAAAGAGGGAAGAATGCTGCATTGTGTATATTTGGGATTGCAGAAACTTGAGAAAGACACAAACACACCCGCAGATGTGCTTACACATTCTCTCGCATTGATAGAATGACATATGCACACAAAATGCACAAACACAAGACTTTCATATATAAACAAATGTCCATACACACATGAATTGTGCACACAAATGTGAACACACACACATTACACACACACACACACATGAATGCAAACATCACACACCTTCCCACACAGGTACTCCTCCAGAGCAAAGGCAATGGTGGACTTTCCCGCGCCGGACAGACCGGTCAGCCAGATGCAGCAGCCACGGAAACCGCCGCGCTGCCCGAGAACCTGCCCACGCTTCGTCCTGCTGACATGATGCTGCTGAGGGTAGACGTTCGTCGATTTGATGAAGTTCTGGAAAACACATGTGCAAAAAGTTAGACTTAAAGGAGATTCTTCCATTCGTTCCTTGGATTTGCAAGTTCTTTTTCCAATTGCAAGTAAAGGTAACTTAAATCTTCCACAAAATAATTTTTTGCCTTGATAAAGTTCTGGAAGACATATGTACAAAAGACTTTTTAAAAACATTTTCTTCCAGTATTTAGTATAGGAGATGCAAATGTTGCACAAAATCAGGGTACTGTTTTGCCACTAAAATGATAGACCTACAGACTGCAACACTCCTGCCAACAATTCCGACTTCAGATCAAAAGATTTTCTCCCTGGACACATAACTATACATAACTACATGTATAGGCTTGTCCTGCTTGTGAGTTACCATTCACATGTACATGTACATGGAGAATGCAGAAGCATACCTCTCTTTCATTTGAACATTCTTTTTTCACAGCCAAAGATTTTTCATCTGCCAATATTTGGCAGCCTGTCAGCTGCCTTCATCAATACATTCTTCCCCATCATTTTGCCTGAGGATCCTCATTACTCATAATGAGGAGGTCTTGGGAACTTGCCACAAGGAAGCTGGAGCCTTCTCAGAAACCCCTAATTTTGCCCACATCTCAACATCTCACAGAACAAGTTGTATCTTTACAAGACGTATTCTAGACACTGAGTTAATAAAGATAGTTGAACCAAAAGTTATATCACTAAAACAAACATTATGATAAGCAAAGATGAGCATGTGTTGTAAAGGTATTATGGAACTATTGTATGAAAATGATGTATTAATTGTGCTACACAAGATTGCATTCAATTTTACATTTGTAAGCAGATTGGTTGAATGAAAATAAAATGTCAAACATAAATTTATCGCTGCATCTTGATTTACGATTTTTTATTTCAGCAGCTTGTTAAACTTTACTTCAAAGGTTGCAGAAATTACATGCTTGAATGATTATACATTTTGTAACTATGCTGTGCAGTAACATGTACAGTAATGTCACAGTCCACGTGGCAGTCATAATATATTCATGGAAGCACAATTTGGTAATGTGTCCTTCATAGTCACTACATAAAATGTAACGTGGATCCTCCCTAGAATAAATAATAGCACACTGTTTATTCTACCCATTACAATGTTTACACATATCAGTTAAAGGATGTACAGTTTCTCATTGATGTACATGTATGTTACATCCTGGTCAGAAAGACCAGAGATTGACATCATACTTGTATATGATATATCATATTATATACTTGTGACCATGATTGGTAGAAAAGCTACTTTATTTCTTATCAAAGGGTTTGCATTGTCCCAACACATAGTCTCCCTACAGCTGTCAAAAGTTAGATTTTTACTGGACATCTTTAAATTGGAACAATTCTGGTTTCATTCAAAGCACACAAAATGATGTCATATGTACTCAGGTAATTGCTTCAGCCACACCCATAAATTGGCTTGCTTGAGAAAAATTCTATGTAGCATTTTGGACTTTGGCAAGTGACTGTAGTGTCTCGCGCAAAGCAAAATAATGTATACTAGTATCTCTCATATCTAGGAAGTCATGCTGACAATATACAAACCTAGAGAAGAATAATTCACAACTGTTGGGTGAGTGCATTCAGATAGATGCTGGTATTTAGCATAACCATGGAAAATAACAGTTAATAAGTATCAAAAGCACAGGAGATTGGCATTGAAGAGACAAAGACAACATTGAGAGAGTTTTTCTTAGTTGTCTTGTGTGAAATTATGGGCAATTTGTAGACAACACTTTCACTACATGCAAAATAGTCTATTCTCTTTTTTATAGTACTGCAGCTCATGAGACCAATATTGAATTGGTCCAAAACTGTGCACACAGTGGTTGATTTTTAATTTCAGATGACCCAGTTAAAATCCAATTCCGAAATTTCAATTTCCTTGCATCCTGTACCAAGTAAAGCCCCATGGGAATTCTATCCACTCTTTAAAACTATAAAAGAGACTTTTCTGGAGGACTGAAAAATAAAAGGCCGGTCTTACATGTGATTACATACGTGACTATCATTAAAAGACCTGATAATTGTAATGTTACCAATGGTGATGTGGCCCTTATAAGATCCCAGAATGGATTCCTGACAACGTGGTCAACTTAAAGGCTGGGTTTTCTTGAGACAGAAATGTGTTTATATATCATTATCAACACAGTGTGTCTTGCTAGGTTCAGACACAAACTATGTCAGTTGCTGAGTTCTTTTCCTGATGAGATGTTTCTCAACAAATATACCATGGGCCTGAGACCTCCTATTCTCGCTGAGTCATACATGTTCATTCTTTTAGACAGAGACATCTTCCTATCAAAACATTTTTCACAGGTTTGAAGTTAGCCATGAGAGAAGTTGTTCCAGATTATGGACAATGGTGTGACCTTTCCCACAGCTACAGAAAATTGAGATGTAATTATCTCAAGGACAGGTCATATCTAAAGACTCGCACAACTTCTATAGAATATCTGTCCAGCTATCTTACCATTCAGTAAACGTATTCGCCCTTGAAAATTTTGTCCGAAAAACAGTGCAACTTTTCTGCCACGCATACGCATACAGTAGACGGATACTACAATTACAAACACATGCAATACATGCAACACAGAGTCATTTAACCATGGGGAAAGAGACAGATTTGTTGGGTCAAATATGTTAGTCTACGTTTCAAAAGGTTGCACAGGACTAACCAAGCATGTAAGAACTCTGTTTCCTTTCTTGCATATTGTAAGGAGAGGTACATGTACTAAGACCCTTGGAATGTAACCTCTTTGCCCTAGGCCTGCCATGCGTATGTTTTCTTATGAGTCTACCAGTACCATACTGGTTGCACCAGTTTAAACATGGGATTTCTCGAGAAAGCAGGCAAGACAGGACACAAATATCTTCAACTTCAAGTTATGAAAACTGACAAAAGTATCCAGTGACTTTGAGGACTGCATGAAGTTTGCCTAAACACACATTCAAGACTTAGCACTGTGAGTTTTAAATGAAAAACATCATACAAAACTGAAATAGAGTAATTGTGAAGAGCCTTAAAATTACTGCAAAATATAATAAAGAGATGATATGCTTACAGTCACGAAAGCTGACGCCATCTCGCTTTCTGGAAAGTCAGTGTCGAATGGTTGACAAGAGGAGTGTGTAGTACTACCGGTGTCTTTCTGAGTTGCCCAGCTTGTCTGACTACCTTTGAGACACCTCTGAACTTTTAAATGAGGGGTAGACTAAGCCCCGCCCACATAAAGGCTCTGCATGGGGGTTATCAGAAGCACTGACAGACTGGGTAAATATCTTTGTAGCAAACTCATGCTTGCTCTCTATTCTGGTGGATTCAGTATTATAAGAAACCAAAGTTTAGATCTACCCATATTGTTTTTGTACAAAAACTGCTATAAAGATTTAATTTTTCAAGCAAATATATGAAACTGTACCAAACAAACGACAAGCTCCTACTATCATATTGTACAGTCACTCCTTTAGCTTATGTGTCAGTAAATTTATAGATCAGTAGAAATATATTTTCCCTTGATGTTTTGCCTCACTGAAGTTTAAAATATGGCTATCATTCCTCAATCTCAAAGTAGCCGTCAAAAAACTGTCAAAATAAATGTAGATTGATATCTATCTAAATACATGTACCTACCACAGATAACATGTACACATGTGTAACTTATGATCAATGATATTATGAGTGAAAAACTTATGGTAGGTAGTCAGACAAAAGACATGACAATGGCCTGTATGGATCACACCTTCTAACACTGTTACTTAGGAGTCTAGGACAATGATATACATTTTGTATATTGCAACTCCTATAGAAATGTACAATCTCTCTTTCTGACAACCTTACCTTAACAAATGCCCAACACTGAGAGAAGAAATCCATGGCAGAACTACTGAATGTCATACTTCTTATTTCTTTTCACGATGCAATTGCAAGGGGATAAACCTTCCCAACAACAATAACTGTTGTACTAGTAAAGTTCACCAAGATGTCTATAAATAATGTAAGCACATAGTATTTATATAATAATGTCACTAAACATGCAATTTACAAGCCACACACAGCAAGGCACTGCAACTAAAACCTTCTATTTCTGGAAAGTCTCAATAAAATTTGAGAAGGAAAAGTCGTTACACATGGAAATGGAAACAAACATCTTCAATAATTAGATCTTGATGGCTCTGGCCTAAATACTCCAAATACTACCCAAAGAAAAATAGCCAAGATTTTTTAGCTAACATTTCATTCTCGATACCCGCTTTTATGCATCCACCTTCCTTCTTTGATATATGGTAAAATTTCATTCATAAGTACGTTAGTTTATTACATTATACAATACATTTGATTTTCTGATTATGCTAACTATGATAGTTGATAATGTGACATGTCATAAGCATGGGAGATTTATGGGGGTATGGTTACCATATGCAAAATGTGCATTGCCTACCTACATAAAGGGCTGTAGTCTATTGGTTTGAGTTACATTTTAATTGTCACTGTTAAAGAACATCTAACTGTTAAAGCAAAAAGATACCAAGAATATCTTACATGATCAAGTAGTCTTAACATTCATCTGCATACTGTATGTGTAATAACTGTAAATGTAAAATCAAATTCATTGTAACTTTTGAAGGAGAACTGAAGTTGATTCAAACTGGCCAAAATCAAATACAAAATGATATAAAATAAGAATGATACAACTGTCAGTGAGTAATAAGATTCCCAAAATTTGTACTTCACAACAGTACCGTGTTGAAATGCTCAGTCACCCTTGCACATTCAACATTATGAAGCATTTTTCATCTTACCCAAATGTAACACACAACATTGTCATTGTTTCAATGACTAAAATGCTTAGTCATCCTTATGAAAACTGTAGTACTTAGCAAAGTCGAAAGATCACCACTGTGTCAATAATGAAATGTGCGGCTTCATCATGGCTTTGAGTGAAAAACTCTGTGTCATGTCAGGACTAAAACCCCCAATAGAGCCTCCTTACGTCAACAGGGCATAATTGCTAAGGTAAATACCGTGTGACCACGTCACCACTTGTCATGGAGGAGCGGTGTACGTACGGACAACCCAAGCCACCGCACATACGATGACCTATGGCCAAACTGCCCTAAGGCTAAGGCAATCCATATGACTAGTTTTTACACTGTACTTTCTTACTACATATCATTAGAGCACAAGAAGTTTGTATTGATTTTTGAAAGGAATGATGCATATCTTGAATCAAATATGCATGACTGAACTGTCTAAATGCCTGCTCAATATACCGGTAGGCCAATCAAAATGTAAATACCCTTTATGAGGTACTGTAACTTAATCTATTTCTGGGGGATTCAATTCTGTGGTCGAAGTGGAGTGTTTGCAGTGTTTTAAGTTAAAACTTTGTGGTTGAAAAAATTAACTACGGTACCGCACAAAATCATGTATTGGTGGTGTCATAATTTCACAGTGGCAAGTCATGGCGAGAATCATGAAAATAAAACCACTACGATAGTTTCAAAATTTACTGTAGAAATTGGTGTAGATTATCAGAGCTCTATTATAAGTATACAGTGCAGTCACACCCATTTTGGGAGGATCATTAACACCACAGTATGTAGGGAATTTGACAAATTTTGACCGGTGTTTATCTCTTCTGAGGAATTACAGTACATATTACATATTTGCCTTTCAAGTATATTAGTATATATGTTTTCAGATTTGCTTCTCCTTCATGTAGATGTTACCATACACTAAGCTTTAAGTACTGGCCAACTTTTTAATCTAAAACAGGTAACTGAAAAAGACAAGTCACTGGTTGAAAGTCAATGTTTGCTATCTGTACAAAGTGATGCATACATGTGCCATGCATGTGCAAAAAGCTGAGTATTGCAAGTTGGTACTGGGTGGTCCGTATATGTATACAGATGTGATTTGATGATATGTAGTTGTTAATGTGTAACACTAACAGTATTTATTTGCGTTCAAAGATCAAGTTTAAAGCAGTCACAATGACCAAGGATAACGTCCTTGCTCTCTCTCTCTTCTCCTTTTCATCCTGACGGACGATCGGTTCAGCGTCGATGGACTCGTCCGTGAGCGGCGAGTCCAGCGCCACTCTTGCAGTGTTTGCCACAAACAGCGCAGATGAAGGCTGTTGTTTGGCATGGTGTGTGTCTCTTTTGCCTTCTGGCAACCTCGTTTAGCTCCAAGTCGTGTTCCAGTTTTTTGGCACCTTGGTGGAGTTGATAATGTCCTTGCATAATGTCCTTGGATAATGTCCTTGCAATGACTAAGCATAAGTCTCCAGGGGTATTCATAGTCGTAAACTGGCGTTACCTGAAATGTCATTTTCTGTAAGCGAAGTATAATGCAATCTGATAAACAGATGAGAATAAACTTATATCATAAAGGAACATTTTTCCAGAGAAGAGCATGTGATATCCATAAAAATAATCATTCAATGGCACAATTTGATCTAATTTGTCTTTCGAACAATAATAAGATTGATTTAAAAAATGTGTTCCTACTTTTTGAACATTTCAGTTACAAACTCAGAAATCTTCCAGTCATCTATCAACAAAATAATCTTATATATGTTAGTAATACTGTCAGACACATTTGTGGATCTAGGAAGAAACTTGAAGATGATGCTATCTTGTCTTTTCTTAATCAAATCCATTGGACAGAATTAAGAGCCCTCAGGCGGAACGTGTCCAAGTCTTTTACTAGCTTAAGTCTCCTTTTTGTGTCTCAAGGTTAGATAGAACGTGTTGTATCTGTTGAAGACGTGTAAGAATGCAAACACGTCATAGACAAGGTCACTAAAGGATGATAACAGTAATGGGTAGTGATGACACACCCAAACAGTTACTCATACATAGGTGCAAGTTAGTAATGTACTGGTTTGCTAACTTCAATCAGACGCTGTAGTTTGTAACTAAGTATTGCATACTGGTAAATATAACCAGGCTTCATTAATGTTTAATCTCTTCTTCAACAACTTGAGAAAGTCATAACATTCTAAACATTGAGGAATTCATAGATTATGATCATTTAACTGTTCCAAGGACTCTTCTGTAAAACTGTGCATTGACTTTTCAACACGTCAAATGTGCACATTATAATTACCAATATGACCACACGTACCGTACTACGTCATGTCAATTACTGGCATATCATGTGTGACGCCTTTCAAACAATACCCTAGCCATGGGGTAAGTAATGTAATTACACATCTTTCAGCACACGATTGTTCATTTACTTTAATTGTCTCTAAGTGAGTAAAAGCTGTAGCCTGAGGTAAGAAAATCAGATACCAGCTTGGCATGTATGTGGGTCCGTCACCCCCTAAGCCTGGACAACACATTCAAAAGCAAATGAGCAGAGCCAATAGTCTAGTAGGATTAGTGCCACACCCATATGTCCAATGCTCTGGTTGGTTGGTTGGTGAAGCCTGTCAGAGAAATGATTGTTGTTTATTCTCTAGTAGGATTATAGGAATACTAGCCTGACTAAATCACACTTCTACCAGCACTTCAACTCTATATGTTGTGAGGCAAATTCGCTGTGAGGCAAGCTCCCCATTTCTGTCATGAACAGTTTCCAGTCTAACAAAAGATTAGGATTAGGAAAGTCCTTCCTATCTTAAATTCCTAATCACAGCAAATCTATCAGTATCAGAGCAACGAGGCTTCCTTTTGTGGAATCAATGGGTCAAATACATGGAAGCTGTTGAATAGTGATGAAAAGATGATTGAAAAGGACTTAACATTGATGAAACGTTTATGAACAAAACCAGTGCTTCAGACAAATGGGACTCAAATTGTCTAGAGTACATGACCACACCCAAAATTAGATTCAAGAGATTTACAGGATTGTAAAGAAAATGTTTTTCAGATCTTGTTAAGTTCCAGAGTTATCAAGTACTGTTCAGACTACTGGAATAACAGACTGGATAGTCCCATTCAATTTTGACAAGATGTTTTTCAAGACAAGTACAACCAGTTGTTGTTTTGCAAGGGGGCAGTCTTACATGTACATTTGTGCTTACAAACTATAAGCAAACATAACAAGGAAGGCTGGAAGCTCAATGAAACACAACTATATTAACATCAAGATCATTGAGAGAAAAAAAGTTCAATCACACATAGTGACTTACTGTCACACTCTGACGCTCGTTTATGTTTTTTCTCCCTTATTTGAAAGTACCCAAGGCACTTTTCATGAGGTCTGACTCTGAGATCAACTGGTTTCTAATCTCCAATCAGATGTAGGGTCCAGCTCAGCGTTTTACACATTTTTGAGGCACCTTACCCTTTTTATTACAGTATTTCTACTATTCTAGTGTTCCACATTTTTTTTCTTTTGCCAGTTTTGGGAAGGCAAAGAGAAAGGAATGTAGACTACTAAAAAGATGTATAAAAAGCCTCAAAAGCAAATGTAACACACAACATCTGCTTGAAGATTATTGTTCCTTATTATTAATTAGCTGTGTCAACACTAGTAACCATCACTACACTGACACTAATAAAGGAGAATGAGAAACACATTGGGCTGTTTCTTCACCTGGCTCTCATCAAAGATCAGGTCCCAGAGTAACAAGAGATTCATGATGAAAGGCAACCAATATGATGTGTCAAAGGGCAGTCTGTTTGCATCGTTTTGTACCCGGTAAACCACCTCGTTAAAATGTTATTTAATATTACTACATGTAAATTCAGATTACAGATACTTTGGCCATTTAAAGGCATACCAAATGTCATACCTATGACAATCTTTAATCACATGTACAGTTAGTGGGTAAGGTTAAAGTGGTATATCAACTATATTAGTCTAGTTACCTACTAGTAGTGCACATCGTAGGTATGTAGTTACAAAAGGTTTCAAGATTTTTCCCCCCCAGGACGATTCCCCCCCTGGGGGGGAAACGTCTTGGTGAAGACGATTCCCCCCCAGGTCGATTCCCCCCCAGTCGTTTCCCCCCCAGGTCGATTCACCCCAGTCGTTTCCCCCCGTCTACCTGTAAACCAGGTTACGTTTAGCTAGTGACTATCACGTTAGATTGTAAATATACTAGATGCACAATTTACTTTCACATTATTCTATAAGTACTGTATAACGTTCTAAACTTTATGAGTTTAGCTGCGTGCCGCTAAACTCGCCTGTGCTAGCGGGCGGCAGGCAATTTCCAAGTCCTCACGCCTGTCATGACCAAGCCCACTGCGCCTGCCGTTGCTCAGAATTTCAGGCGGTCCCAAATTATGATTGCCCTCAGTTATAGGATTAGAAATATATATAGATTTTAATCATTGTTTAACAAACGTAACATTTTGGTGATTTCTATGCGTTTCCTAACTAACTAAAAAGGGGGAAAAGACCTGATACCGTTACAAAATTATAAGTGTATAGTAACTTACATATCATAACATACAAATACTGCAGTTGCAAGACACAACAAATGGTAAAATTCAAGTTGCACATACGAGACATACCAGTACCAATATATATATATATATATATATATATATATATAATAATCAAATAAAATTATACATGTAACTGTTACGCATGGACAGTCTTCGAAACTGTTAGTCAAACTGGACCTCTGGGCGCTTCCTTGGTGATAATTTTTTAATGAAAAGTAAACAAGAAAACACACATTCCCATATAGTAAATCTAGACAACGGAAAATATGAACGCAACACTTCTATTAAGGCTAGAACTGAAACTTGCACCGAGTTGATATTAATCGCCGTGCAAGTCTCTTCGTTCAAATTGTAGTCTGAGCTTCTTGCAAAGTATAGCACTATAGCACTTCCGATCCGATCGGACGCCCCCCTCCCCACCGCGCGCGGGCGAACACCTATAGTGAAGGAATGGCGGGCGATACACCACAACTGGCGACAAAATAACTTTATCCTTACCGTCTTCTGCCTCTTGCTGTCTTGCTGAGTATCTTCGGACATTTTTCTCGTGACGGGGGACCGGGAAAGGCAGAAAAGAGTCGATATTTTCACAGTAACGCTGTCCGCAGACGAAAACCGGAAGCTGGGTAGTGTAAACCGGAAATGACACTGAGGCATTTAATTTTGACCAGTCCACTATTCACAGGGACGTCGTGGAAATATTATTTCGGCTTTATATCAACTCTAAATCTCTGTTACGCAAATACAAAGAAAATGTGTAATATAAAATTTACTACACAATCAAAACGAGCAACGAAAAAAAGTGTATTTTTGAGAGTTTGTCACTATTTCATTTTCTCATCACCTCCCCCCCCCCTTGCATAAGGTTGGGTCCACCCTGATACATTGGATGAAGAGGAAACAAAGATGTGGGATGCAGAGGGAAGTGATGTTGTACTGATCAGTGGTGGAATGAGTCCAGCCCATGTCTACATTCTGCAGTGAGGACACTGTTCAGAGGAAGGGAAGAGCTTGAAGACAAGCGTGCGAAGACTGATATCAAGTCCGGTTGTAATTGTGAAGCACTGTGCATTGGTCGAAATATATCTTGAGCTTGTCGTTTTATATAGACTCGGGGTAATGGAGGTTGATAGAAGTGATGTACAAAAGGAGTGATGTACTGAACCCAAATGGAAATGGTATCTAGTGATTGCATTTCTTGGGGAAAGTCAAGTTAAAGTCATCCGGTAAACATCACAACGTGTTTGACTGAGCCAGCAAGCATCAAGTTACCTTCATTTTCGAATTCCTCCATGTGGTCCTTATGCGCGAATTAGCTCCCATGGCAACTGGAGAACTTTCTCTTTGACTGTTAAAGCTCGCTATGTGATGCTTATACCAGACTAGTTTTGAATGTACTTATGGATATTTGCCAGCATTGTTAAAGATCTTAATAATCAACCCGTCATGATTTGTTATTCCAACACAAGCCTGTCGATGCTTCTATTGTAAAATGTCGCTCTACGTCGCAACAATGTTTATCAGATTAGGACGGCGTACCAGGGTTCGAATCCCGCCTGTCGTGACATGCTTTTCGCTGCTCTTCATTGCAAGCCAGGTTTCTACCCAGGACCCGCGAGGATCTGTGAAACCCGACATTTTCGCCACCTACACGAAATATGACTCCTCCTTCACCTGGCTAGAAAGGACAGAAAGAGACAAGATTCCGGCGGAAACATGTCCTCATCTCCGCCAATGTAAACCTGTTCATGTCAGTATGCTGATGAGGCACGGGACACGATATCCTCAAAAGAGGATCATCGGCAAAATCGACTACGTCGTTTCCTCGATTCGCCACTACGGGTCAAAGGAAAAGGACATCGTGAACGTGATGAGGCGGTGGCAAAATTCATTTGAGTGGCAGGATGCGATGATGCTCTCAGAAACAGGCAAATGGGAAATGGAGGAACTCGCGGGTCGCACTGTCCAACGTTTTCCTGCAGTATTCCACGGCGCAAAGCCGGAGAGCCTAAGAATTGTAAGCAGCACAAAGAACAGGACCATAGACAGTGCCTCTGCATTTGTAAGAGGAATATGGAATGGTTTAAAGGAAATTAAAGCAGCCGATAGCATAAAGGACCCGCGGAAATTAAAGACTGAAGCAGGTCCTCAGACAGACAAACTCTTGGTCTTTCTTGAGAAGTGCAAGAAGTGGGCTGAAGAAGTTGAGGGAAGCCCAGAGGCCTTACAAGAAGTGTCAAAGTTCTTGGAAGGTCCTGAGGTTAGGAGTGTGCTGAAGAACATCACCTCGCAGTTAGGACCTTCAGTGCTGCTGGATTTCTCAGCCGGTAAGTTTGCTTAAGCCCCCCTTTCACTGGACCCACGGTGCACTGGCGTTGTCGCTGCGTCCTCAACTGGATTTGTGTTACTTTTGACTTTATAATGGGAATACAGGTATATTTCAAAACTTACAAGCTACAGGATAATGACTAAAAAGACAAAGAAAATATACAAAGCTTAAAAAGATTCAGTTTTTGTAAATGAAATTCGTTGAGTGCTTTGTCAATTTGATTGGCTGCAGCGACAACGCTTTATTGAAGAAAAAAGAGATTAATTTTATGACGTTGAAAAGAAAATTTGGTGAGTCCATTTTTTATGTGGAACAAAATTGAATCCTTTTGCAAACTTTTATGTCTCGACATGTTAGCATTCATGCTACTCACTGTAGTTATAGATTTTAGTCTGTTGGTAGCCAATTAGTTTTGTTTGTTGTTGCTGTATGTTATTCTGATATGGAACAAGTCAAGTTTGATTCCATAATTCATGTTGTTGTTTCAACCATGAGCTCAAAGATACTGTAAACTCCTGATTTTTCCTACGCTGCTGAATTTAGATGCCGTCAACTTGTTAATAATGAAATACTTACAACATGTACAATAGAATTGAAGTGAATGAAATCAAATGTTTCAGGCAAAATATCATTAAAGCATTTTCATCAGGGTAAACAAATTCAACAAATCTTGTTCCAAGGTATACCCAGAGTACACTCACATATACCTCTTCTATTGCCAATATATATTATGTATATAGGACCCCCGGAAATTAAAGACTGAAGCGGGTCTATATGCCAGGTCTCATTTACCAATTAGAACAAGGCGTATGATGGAGTATAGGTCATTCAGCACCAAGGGCAGGCCTGACATCCCTAATTAAGTGGATGCTATTTTATACAGTAGAGTAATTGCTTTCATTTGTGTGGATTCATTCAGCATCAGAATTGGACATCATGATTTATTGATGGTGACAGTTTGTAATTGTCATTTCAATTTTAGATCTAGTTTTAGGTTCATAGAATGTTAGTGTCTACCTTAAAACACTCCTTCCTGCTCCAACCGTGAAATTGGATCCATGCAAAAATAAATGACTTTGTGACAGTAGCTACTTAAGACTTGGTAGATTGAGACACGAGGAAATGGCTGGCATGGTTTTCCTTTGGATGAGAATCGTAGGCGTGGTCGCCCATCATTGACACTTAAGAAGGTGGTAGAAGAGGTTGTAGGTCTTGAAGACGATGTACTCTGCTCTGTCATGCTTGACAGGAACCTGTGGCGTCATTTGTGTCACCTCACAGAGGATGAACTGAACTGAAGATTGAGTCAATAGGTCATGTTCCCTGAAATTACTTGCTATATAATTGGGAACAAGGCTTGTGATAATGTTCAGCACCAAGGACAGTCCTAACAACTATCATCTTCGGATGCTGTTTTATATTCAGTGGAGCAAGTGTATTTTTTCAATAGCTTTTTGATATGGTGACCAAAACCATTTATTTAAGTTTGTCAAATGCTCAAGCAGTGGAAAAAAAAAGTCAATACTTTAAAATGAAATCATTATCCCTTGTGTAAATTATAATCTCTAAGACCAATGCATGTGATGTTCAACAAGGGACTTGTAAATAATGTAATTGTATACATTAGAAGTAAAACATCTGTATACGTTACAATGATAAACTTGCACGTTTTTCTTCACAATGGGTGTGATATTGCCACATGAATGAATAATGACTCTCCCCCATAATCTATTATCTTCTTCCATGGTTCAAAATATGGTGGAGTTGCAAGAATCATAAATAATACATCCTGGTTGTACTACCTGCTTTTGTAATGGCAACAATGCGGATTTATTAACACTAAATAATACATCCTTGAACCGGGCACGCCAACTTCTATTGATAGTGTTTTGTCAACAATCTTATCAATAACAGTGACGGATATTGAGAGAGCAGAGGATGGATGGGAAGGTTGTTACCTTCTTCTGATTGCACCTCAGGCGTCTTTCTGACACTGCCCATTGATTGGACGAAAGCAGGGCATTCAGAAGAAGGTAGTGGTCTCCCTATATATCCAACCTCTGCTTGTTAGAGAGCACTAGCTATTGGTCACTGTTTAGTGTGCCCTAGCTTAACCATATACTGCTAGACTCTTGATTGGTTTAAGGCTTGGCCAATCAGGAGAATCTTGAATACATGTTAGGCAAATACATGTTGTTAAATTCTCGTAGAACTCTCGGGTACCTGGGACTCTACCCTCCCTCCACCCAAAGGACAATAACTTTTCCTATGGTGTTATCTTACCATAGGAACCTTCCTAACTTTTTTTACATTACAATGTGTTGTCTTACCATAGGAACCTTCCTAACCTATTTTACATTACAAAGTCGCTAATGCATGACTGTGTGATTTGCCATGTAAAAACCGGTTTTTCTAGTCATTGTATATTAAGTACTGGTTATTTCTGCTAGTTCACTTTAGTGACGCTGAAGAAGAGTGATGGATGTCACTCGAAACGTCTGGAAATAAATCTCCGAATATTTATCCAGTTGTATATAGTTTGAATTTCTCCTTATATATTGTTTACCTGGATGTCTAACCTTCACAAACGCACATGTTGTTAAATGCTTATTATGATTTCTCCATTAACGGGTACCAGACTATTCAGCAATGGAAGTAATTGAAGGAGTGAATAGAGCTAGTCTAGGGTGGATACCAGGCTTATAATGTCCAGATGACATCTAATTTAGATTCTAAATTGTGTTGTTTGTGTCCCAGCTCACTTGAAGGTGATGTGGACCATCTGTGCCATGGAGACTGCAGTGTATGGAGGCCGGTCAATCTGGTGTGACCTGTTTAGACCTGAAGACCTACAGGTCTGTTCCATCAACGTTGATATCTTTAGAATCTTTATTCTTTGCACAACTTGAAATGTCTGAATTGTGTCAATAATTTACATTCAATACAGCAGTACAAACAATGGGTGTGAACATACTGGCAAACTTTTCCATTAAAGTCAAGCTAAATTTGAAACCTAAGAAATCATAGGATTGATGTTGCATTGCATGAACAATGCAAAAAGTAATTTCCATCTAGGAGCACATTGTATATCTTACCTGTTTTAACAAGGCTGTTGTTTGAATGCCCCTACAGGTGCTAGAGTATCTGTCAGATCTGACTTCATACTGGAAGCATGGTTATGGGCACAGAGTGAACTACAGACCAGGGTGTAACCTGCTGCAGGAGATGCTCAAACCTATGGAGGGTTTTGTCTCAGGAAATAAAAGCAGGTAAGTACATGTACCATCCTCTTATGCCCAGCACCGCTTGTACTGTCCTGTGTTCTGTCCTTCTTGCTGTGTTAGCGCTGGCCCCAGCCAATCATGTTGTCGCTTACCTTCAAGAGGTAGCGTGATTGGCTGGTAACCTTCCCTCCATCAACAGGAGGGGGACTATCTGATTGGCTGATGACTCGCCAGTGCGAACACTGCAAGAAGAACAGATTGCAAATTAGGTGCACCAAGTCCGTTGTTTGACGTATCTACTGTACAAGCGTGAGACCTGGTCGGATGGTAAGCACTAGTGCTGGGACTTTATGAAATTCTTTGTCAATGGTGCAAGTAATTTGGCACCATGAAATACTGTAAAACTAAAAAGTATCATAATGATACAGTATTTTTATAATCATGATTTTCATGGTTTACCTACTTGTTTAGGTGCTGGCATTTCCATTGTGTTGCTTCTATTGTTTCAACCGAGATACAGCAAATTGCTCATTCAATGGTGTAGCAAAATAGAGATGCCACAAATTAAAAGAATCTAGGGTCACATTATCTATTGTACCATGAACTACAGTGCTAAGCTGATGCCCTAAAGAGCCCCCTGTTGGCACTAAGCTGATCTGCAGCCCTCTCATTTGGGCAGTCTTTCATGCAGCTTAATCTTCTTTAGTCTAGATATCACTGACAACGTACAAGAATCAAGGAAACAAATGTTCCTGTAAATCATTACGTGTTTGTAGTGGTTTTATTCTCGCTGCTTTCAGGATAGCTTCTCCACTGCAAATTTACAACACCACAAATTAGGCCTTTCCAATTCATTGCTGTGACAGAATGTTTTAATCAAACACGAACTTAATTAATACAGCTTGAAAAGTTCTTTTCCCCTTCTATTACGAAATGAAGTTGCAACAAAAATGAATGAATTTACAGTAGTTGTGTTGCCCTGTGTAAAATCTAACTTACTGAAACATACCTGGAATATTAGAATTTAGCCATTAAGTTTATACAATATATGTCATATAATTTCGTTTTCTGCTCAGCTTGAGAGGACAGTTCCTGTTTGGCCACACCGACACGCTGGTTGCACTGTACAGTCTCCTGGGGTTATTCAAGGACAGGGCGCCTCTGAGGGCGGACAACTTCGCCGAACACAAGAACCGTGTTTTTCGTACGTCCCACATCTCTCCCTTTGGAGCTAACCTCGCCCTCGTGCTGTACAAGTGTGACGGCGTCTCTCCATGTGACGAATCGGAACAAGGGAAACCTACCCAGGATGCACCACAAGGGTCACAGCCTGATGACCCCGCAGGGTCAAAGTTCAGAGTGATGATGATGGTAAATGAACGAGTGGAACAGTTCCCGGGGTGGCATCAGGCTTCGTGTCCGTACGAGGTTGTCAGGATGTTGTACAAGGATGTTCTTGAACATTGTGAGGACTGGTGCAATATGAGCGGTAAAGAGAGCCATCCAGAGTTGTAAAACAAAAATCGTCAAATGTAGAAAATTGATTAGTTTGGTCAGTATTTTTGTAGACCATATCTATTATCGATATCATAACATATTCTGGTGCAATTGCTACAATTATTTGTAGTTGTTCTGTAAAAGAGCTAATATCAATAGTGTTTGTTGTTCTCAGGTAAAATGTTTCCGTCCTGTGTCAAGCAATAGGCCAACAGAAGGCAATCAAAAAAAGGCAGAAAAAGGTATTGAATCAGAATGTGAAAAAAGTGTAATAGCAGAAAGTGGCCATTTCTGTACTTTTTCTGTTGCACAGATTTTTTCAAATTATTGGACACTTAAGATGGCCTCTCCAATGAAGGCTAATTCTAATATAAGATATGATGTACTAATGTGACTGTGACATGAATCAGGTGTCTATCCTCAGGTGTCTATCCTTAAAGTCTTGTTGCACTTCTGGAGAAGTACATGTAAAGCCTTCTATGTACATGTATGTTTCCAAGATGTTTCAGAAATGTTCTACACAGCCTTTTTGAGATCTGTGGGCTATTTCCAGAATTCCAATATTATTGCATAGATTACATTTATATGGAAAAAAATAGTTAAAGGATGATAATGATATTGATGCTGGTACAGGTTGAAAAATGTAGAAGAAACCATATTTTGATTTGGTGCCCCTCCTTTGGACACTGTCTGCAGATAGTTGGGTAGATTACGGCCAGAATAAAAAGCAGATCAGAAAATGTTACGATTTTGTACCCAACATCTGCTTGAAGATTACAAGTAGTTAGTTTTAAGTGTCTTATACATGTCTGGAAAGAATATTGTGATGAAGTAATGTTGATTGTACTAACAGTGACGATATTGTTAAGTAAACTGTGGCGACTCAGAAATCCTGGAGAACGTAAGGCTAAAAATACAGGATTGTGCAGTTGGAAAATGTTGTATTACAAAGTCAGTCTACTAAGTAGGCAGTGACATCAAGAATCTGCAAGGAGCCACTTAAAGATTCTGTGTTAGCTCAACACATGCAAGTAATCACTGAACTTCATGTGGGTGATTTTCTTAACAAAAGTGTTGATATGAAATGTTGCCTTGTGCATTTTGTGACAAGTGTGATACCTCAGCTACAAGTACCATGAATATTAGAAAACTGTGATGGTTATACATGGTTCAATGTTTGCAGTCATATGAATGTTAGTTTATATTGTATACTTGATAAAATATTTGTGTACTTCAGTGATAGGTGCAATTCTGTGTCAACAAATACTGTCCATTCAATGGATACTAAACTATTAGATAGAATAAATATTTCGTGCTGCTATAGGTATATATGTGCCATTGTCCAAAGTACTGGTACAAATTGTTGTGCAAGCACAGCCCATCTCATTTTCAATATCTGTCCATTTTAAGGTAGAAAATGTCAAATGTTCACCCAATGTCGCATTGGGCCGCAGGCACTGCATTGAATTAGCCTCTAGAAGGAAAGAGGAAAATGATAGGACCTATGTCGCAAATTAAAACTGTACTCCCTGGCCAGCTAATTCCTATGACATGTTATGTGTCTAATGTGCCAATATCTACTCTTTCCACCGACATGTGGAGCCTGGTAGAGGCTAGCGTTGCATGTCCAAATGAGTTACATCGCTCAAACGTAGATAAAAACAATTCCCTGTCGTCTGTTAAACCATAGGCGTCGATATGCTAATCTCACAGCCGCCTTCGATGACGTCACACACTAACATTAATGTCAAGGTCTTATCCTCCTCGCCAAATGCTTTCTTGAAACGTGGTAAGATGTCCGGCGACAAGAAGTGCAGAACGATTTTAAGATCTTCGATCTCCTTCTGAAGCTTGGAACCGTCTGGGAAGAACTTGGCCGCTAGAATTTTGCGAAGGTCGCCGGTCTCTGTGTATAGCGTTTCAACCTGAAAAATGTTAATAAACGCACTTCAATATCATTCTAAAAACAGTTTTGAACTTTCTAACGAGTTTAAAAGCGCCCACATTTTGGACCGTACAGCACCAGTCTTTGTCAAGGACAACCGAGAAATTTCCAACAAATTTGAAGTTTTGACTCTTAAAATGTCTTAGCATTATTTTCCTAAATACACCAACGATATAAATGTTATTTGGAAACATCTAGATAGAAATATGCTATAGTAGATATCTCTTATGGAATACATTTATTGTCACTATCAGGCAATCAGTTGTGGGGAACGACCAGCAACTTTCCAGATGCTTTACATTTTGTTATATCATCAGGAATGCAAAGTTATCATGTAGGTACTAGGTGACTCACACGATAGTCCTCGAAAGTTTTGGAAAAAGTCGTAACCAAATGTGCCGGATCAGAGACAGAGGCCCGGGCATCATACAGCTTCAGGGACTGCTCACTCTCCACGCCTCTCAGGTTCCAGTGATCTATAAGGAGAAGATACACCCGTGCATACATTTATAGTTCCGCCGGGTTGGTAAATCACTGGTTTACAAAGTTCTTCATAGTCGGAGAGCACAGCAGATACACCCATTGGATTTAGAAGGCCATATGCATCAGTAAATCTACAACAGTCATTAATTGGGATGAGGGGGATACAACCTCAGTCATGTTTGTGACCGCATTCTCCGCACTGCAGCAGCTGCAGTGTGAAGAAGAACTGGTCAGTACTGCCCTGAGGAAGGGGATCCGGACACTCGGGCGGTCACCGAAACTACGGCTAAGTCTCGACTCTAGATGTATGCAAAGAACTTAACCAAAGAACCTACACCGTCAGTGGATGGCCTGAGTCAAGATATTGAAAAATACAGTTGTAAAGAAGGCATTGAAAGGACGGGGGAAAGTAGCGGAGAAGTAAGAACAGCTAAAGTCTATCCCACAGAGGCAAGACCGCTAAGAGACCGTTTTGTGTCAAAACGTTTGACTGGTCGCCCTCTCAATGGTCTTCCAGTGATCTCTCAATGATATTTCAATGATATCATTCCCAGTAATATATCCAAGGTCTCCTAACTATCTCACAATGGTCTTTCAATGATCTCAAAGATCAACAATTTCAGTCTCTCATTGGTTGCCCGACGGTCTCTGTCCTGTGGAGATGACAATGGAGTCTAAAGAAAGAGAGAGTACCTACATGTAGGGCCGCGGGGGCACGTCAACATTATAAATGTGAATAACGCACCTTTTAAGCTTACTGCCGGCTGAATTTGAATTTCGATAGGATAGTGGTCACTGAGATCTTCCACCTAAACACAAAAATGATGAATTAGTGTATTTTACAATAGGTCAACTTTAGTTCCAAACCATCATTGATTGATTAAGATTAAATACAGTGGCCGAATCGCGATGTTATTTGTCATAGTAGTGATAAAACGTATAATGAACTGTCTAAATCTACACTGCCGGCCTAACACAGAATTTTCCATTTGTTGAAGTAAGGAAATAAGATCTTCACCAAGTCTCTGTCTAAGTCGAACGCCGTGTCGTACTCGAAGATTTTGCCGCTCTCCGGTATAAGGGCCCTTTTCAAATCCTGTCCGGCCAATACGAACCTTAGGTGTGGAAGGAAACATACAAGACTTTCAAAATTTGTTACACAGTTTGTAAAGCTTTAATCGATGGTTTTTCACCACAGAAATCATATACATATACATATATCTTGATGAAGAATCAAATAAGGCAATCGGACAGAGTTCACAACTCAAACAGTAAGCGCCTTCTAGCAGAACATGAGGAAACTGCACTGCAGAAACGCAAACGCACACACAAAAACACACACACACATACATACAAACACACACACAAACACAGAGAGAGAGAGAAAGAGAGAAAGAGAGAGAAAGAGAGAGAGTCAGAGAGAGAGAGAGATAGAGAACCAAAACAATTCCTCAGTCCTTCGGGTCAAATAAAAAGGAACACATCTGTCGGTTACGTTTTAACGGCTGCTTGAATAGACGAAACCAACTTGTCTTTAGAATAGCCTGTACCTGTCGTAAGCACAGCCTAATTTGGCAAGCGTTGTGTCTACGTCATCCCCAATTGGCCAATGGAATTTCGAGTTTGCACGCAGGTCCGATGCCTTCAGTTGTTTCCCAGTCACATAGTTGCACCCGGCTCTGAAATTGCCTGCGAACATCACGTTCTGCAGAACACAATGACATGCACATTATCATACGTATTCAAACTGAAGTTCACACAGGAAAATCCCACCGGTATTTGCAACACGACTAATACATTCTCGATAATGACAAAGGACTAACTATAATCTAGAGAGGAAAAACTACTTTCGTCAGTGTAGAAAAGGTCATAATTGCAATCATCCATTCAATACTTAAACTAGAGTTCCACGACCTCATATCTTCGCCAAATAATCTGAATTGTACCGACAGATGCAAGTACCAAATTACCGCCATTTACCAATATGACATTACATAGCCGTTTTTCTCAACGACCATTCAATTTAAGTCTTTATTTGCTTAAACAATATCTATCAATGTTCCCCTCTTTTTCAGTGGCTTGATATGCTACATGTCTGAAAGTCCTCTCATGGAATGTCAATGACAGTTAGACATCCAGGTAATAAGAATTTTTCTGATTTATCTATTCGGCTGTAGAGAAGTACAGCCAGGGCTACCCAAAGGCTAAGGCTATTACGGGTTAGCCCTAGTAACTGAACAATATGCATACCTTGATACAAGCTTTCACAAAGACTAAAATACGACTTAAATGCATATAAACGCGCACAAACATAGAACTCGGCGGATTTAAAAAAAATTCATTAATCATGCAAATTAGGTCCTGTTTGGCATAATTATCATCTTACGTCAATCATCAGATTCACTTTTAAATCTAGCTGTCTTCATACCAAACATAACAGATACATTTTAGTCCTTTCTTTTCAATTGCCCAGCTAGTAAGCTAGCTGTTGACCTATATTCAGGACGCCAGCTGTTGACCTAGATTCTGGACGCCAGATGTGTACTATCACATGCCGCGTACTATGGTGCAGCAGTGCTATACATTTTCCTCAATGATTACGTAAAGTAGGTCATGATCTGCATAATGAGCATATCATTATGTTAATCATCACCTAAGGTACGTATATACCAAATACAAGAATAATCCATTAATCACTGCTTGAGTTATTCTCCTCAAAAGTTACAAACAAATAGGCCCACTGCAGTTTAAGGCAAGCTGCAAGGGGGCCCAAACTTACATCACTTACTCCCTGCCCCAAGATCTATCTACCACTTAAAAATCATAACCATAGCACCTGCAAAAAATTTGACCACAAACTTTAAGCGGATTAATAAACTTTCCTCATTTATTATGCAAATTAGCTCCTGGTTTTCATAATATGAATTTGATTAGGTAAAACATAACCTAAGCTATTTACATGCCAAAAACCATGACGATCCGTCAACCCCTTCTTTAGTTATTCGCCTCCAAAGGTTTCAACAAAAACGCCAACTGTAGGTCCACAAAATCCGCTAGGGGGCCCAAACTTACACCACTCATTCCCTGTTCCAGACTCTATGTATTACTGAAAAATCATGAGCCTGGCACCTCCAGAAAATTCGACCTCAAACTTTAAAACTCAGCTGCAGTACCTATAATATCCGCTAGGAGGCCCATTATCGAACTTGACCTTCCTCTTTGACACTACTACCTACCCACTAAATATCATGCACAGTCGTCAACAGCACTTTGAGTTATGCTGGCGACATACAAACCACACAAATACAAAGCCCGCTGCAGTACTGCAGGAAAGCGCCAGATGAATAATTTTCAAACTTGACCTTCGTTCCTACAACCGCTTCTGATCTACGAAAAATCATGAAGATCCATCAACGTTTCCGTCACTTTTTTTGCCTACATACAAACACAGAAATACGCAAAGTCCGCTGCAGTACTGATAGAATAAGCCAGGTCAACGGTTTTCGAACTTGACCTTCCTTTGCACAACCCCTACACACCTACTAAAAATCATAAAGATTCATTGAAGCTTTCTTGAGTTATACTCCTGACATACATACAGACCCACCCAACAGATTTTTCAACCAAAAACATAATCTTCCCCGAGTACAAGTACTCGGCGAAGATAATAACTATCATTGTTCACAGGATCTTATTTGTTTGAACATTTTAAAAGCACCATTCTATTGAACTAATGATATTGATGTTGTTTTCCGTAGTTCTGTGTCGTCTTTTCCCACCTTTATATTCCACTTTTCGTACACATCACTATACACGTCGGCCAGGTGGTCTATTTCCTGTGCGGTGTCAGTGGCTGAGGGGAAAACTGCCACCAAGGCAACATCATCTAGCGCTGTGAAAACAACAGAACAAGGCCTTCAGAGATGGCAGACTTCACCCCAGCACACAACCAGAGCCCATGACATACTGTAACCACACATATTGCTATACGGTATGAAAGACGTACACACTTATGCGGACGAGCTAAAGCAACACTTCATTCCCTTTGGGCAAAGTACAGAGCAATGCAACATCGAAAAAGTTACAAAGAAACCACATGGAAGGACCGCACGAAAATATACATACCAAATTAAGCTTCTCAATTAGTGCTGCGTAGCTAAACGTAACATCAGGTACGGGTACCCGAGTAATTTGAAAAATTAACATGTGTTTTTCTGAACTTCTTCAATGACAAAAACATAAACTGTTTTCAACTTGTCAGCATCTTTATTCAAAAAACATAACTAGGTTTCCTACCACCAAACTTCCTTGGCCTAAAATGCTACATGCTATCAAAACTCCCGGTCTGCCTGAATGATCTGTTGCATATTAGTTACGATGTTCCAAGGTATCACATAAGGTCAGGAGATCAGTCACAAAATAAGCACATACTTGGTGTAAACTTATATCGGTACAGTACCGGTACTTTGTGATACGGTATTTTGGACCTGTACCGAATAAACTTTTGTGGTACAGTACCGGTACGCAGAACCGGTACGCAGTACTATTCTCAATATTAGCTGTCTCACTGGTCTTGGTATTCATTACTAGTTTTGTATTCTAGTAAGATACTTGAAGTCACAATAGCACATACCTGACAGCCCCTTGTCACAGCTTGTTTCATCACACGATGATTCTTGATATGTAATATAAACAGAACGCTTTTGTTGTTTTGAGTCCGACTGTATCTTTTCACGTATTGTGTGATCGTGATACAAAATCCATTTGTTGAAGACAGTTTTTATCTTATAATGCAATGTGATTTACGTGCGTTTCATACACATCAGTTACGTAAGGCGGTAAGGTAGTGTATAATGTCATACTATGCAAGAGGGTGCAAAAGGCAACGTTTCTTTTTCTACTACGCCTTCCTCTCTAACAATCATTACTCTGCACGCAGATTTTCAGGGGTAAAATCGTGACGGTTGGTTTCTGACCGGAGCTCAAGACCTGACAGTTAGGCCACTGTAGTAGTAGCTGGCTGCCAGAACACGGGTCATATGAGAGGAAGGTACTGATTGGAGACTAGCTTGGGACCGCATGGTTAGATCTTGGGCCCAGTGAAATATCGTCACGAATTTTCTAAAAGATCTTGGATCTTGAATCTGATTGGAGATCATCGATTGATTATTTATTATTGAGATTGTTCTAATTGTACATAACGTTACATACCCGTGTCTTGCAATGAAAACCGCACAATGAATGGCGCTCTGTCGAAAACCCTGGCATCGCCGTCCAGTCCGTAATAATAGGAGTCCGTCATCACCACTCCTTTGTCAACCCTGATGATGAGAAAAACATCGTTCATGAGACACGTGCTGCCCAACCCCTGTCTTCTTTAACTATAATCGAACAAACCAGAATGAACGAATACCGATTTTCATCATGTTTACCTTCACGGAATGGACACATTGTTTTTGCTCCGTTTCTTCTTCCTCTGACATGGACCAGACGTCAGTCAGCAGACACCTTGTGGTGTTCGATTACATCATGAAGCAAGTGGCAGGACAGAGCTGGAGGGGCTGGTCAGTCCCGGTACAGACACGTTTGGATGGGGGTACAGACACTTTTGCACGGAGGTACGGACACTTTTGCGCGGGGGTACGGACACTTTTGGATATGGGGACGGGCACCTTTGGATGGGGGTACGGACACTTTTGGATAGGGGGACGGGCACCTTCGGATGGGGGGACGGACACTTTTGGATAGGGGGACGGACACTTTTGGACGGGGGTACGGACACTTTTGGATGGGGGTGCGGACACTTTTGGACGGGGGTACGGACACTTTTGGATGGGGGTACGGACACTTTTGGATGGGGGTACGGACACTTTTGGATGGGGGCACGGATACTTTTGGATGGAGTCACGGACACTTTCGTATGGGGGTACGGACACTTTTGGATGGGGGTACGGACACTTTTGGATGGGGGTACGGACACTTTTGGACGGGGGTACGGACACTTTTGGATGGGGGTACAGACACTTTCGGATGGGGGTACGGTCTGGTCACCATACATTATTATTTGATCAAGAACAAACAATTATAGCAGAAGTTTGTTAAGTTAGACCATGTGAAAGTAGCAAATGCATGTTGCCTTTCTAGATTAGTTATGTGTTTTACAATATCATTTATGGGTTTATTAGGACTTTTTTTTACCTGTATATGAAGGCGAACTGCTCCCTCGGCACTATTCCTACCCTTTTGCTGACGATGATGCCGTAGTCTTCGTCTTCAGCCATATTCCTGGGAAAACACGATTTTAATGTTAAAACAGTTTTGATAGCAGGTTTGTTGCAACTTCATTTCTTAGACCTAAAACTTTTGATGATATGCTGAGAGTTATCGAATAAATATTACATCATCAGCTTATTTGGAATTTTCACAATAGAAACTGAGATAGAAAACGTTTGCTAAAGCATCTTTTTTAGATACCTTTCAAAAGTATGATACATCTGACAAGTGATTAAGATTATTAACGTTATTGGTTTACATGTTCCACAGTAACCTTCTGAACCCAAAGTTGATATATCTTTTGTATAACGGATTCAAATGAATTAGTCTAGTTTGATCGTCGGCACACCCTCTATGACATATTACGTTCACAAAGATGGTTCTGATTTCGCGTCCGTATGCGTTTGTGTATTTGTGAACAGCATCACCTGACAAGTTGTAGATTTTCTTTTGGACTAGGTGCAGATGGATCTTTATGATATCTGGTATATATGTCGGCAAAACGGAGGGAAACTTCGATTGTTGGCCTCCTCATTCTAAAAAAAATAAAGTTCCTCACATGGTGATCTTGTCGAAGAGGTCATAGATAGCCTTCCCCGTGTTGTCCATGATACCCAACAGTAGTAAGATGTCGTACCTCCGGACAAGCTTCATGGAGAAAGGAATCTGATGACTAACTAGAGACAATTTGTCCCTGTCATACAGCCATGACCTCACCAACTACTTTGCTCCCGAACACTACCGAGACAAAATCTGCACTGGGGAAGGGAGTAGCATGGAATCCATTTTTTTCAACCTTTATTTAACCTTGAAAGTATGCAAAACACTCTTCGGCCGAGGCCGTTTTTCAAGAGTTCAAGGGAGGAGGTCAGGGGTCATTTCAACGTACCATAGGAAAATAGAACATAAATTGTTATACAAAGATAACGTTACAATCAAGTATTCCATAATCATATTCAGCAAATAAAGATAAGTCGACGATATAATATCATTGCCCTATTCGGTAATCATATTCAGTTCGTAGTTACTCGACCGCAACGACTGAAGGCGCAGTTCTCAAATTGGGTGTCAGACTATTCCATAGAGTACTACTTGAGTAGGAGATAGACCTTCTATATACTTCTCTATGGACCATTGGTACATACAGTAGGCCTAGATCTAGTTCGCTCCTATGGTCGCATCCAAGAAAAATACACACACACACACACACACACATGGGCAGAGAGAGAGGGGGGGGGGGGGGGGAAGACAGACATACCTTGATGAGAACCTGAACTTCAGCGGGCTCCTCCATGGTTGCCCTGCCGAACTTCTTCAGATGAAACTCCCCGATTCTCAGATGACCTCTACTGGAGCCGAACTCCCGGTCACCGTTTGTCACGGGTACCATTGATACAAGGCAAGTTGCCAAGGTTATCACGAAACTTAATAACTGCAAACGGTAACCATTGCAAAAATGGGGCGTCGACATGTTACAGTTGTAAACCGTATAGCCCGAGGATTTTCAATCTGATATTCGGGCCATGCAACATACGCCTTTAAATCAGCTGTATACAACTGAATACAAGCTTAACACTATGACAGATCTTGGTGGGCCATGTTCGACACGTATTCCCATTATTTGCCGAACGTAGGGGCTTCCCTAGGGCCTAGCCACGTATGTCGTACGGTCGTCGCACGATCACAAACTGAGGGCATTCTTGGGGTAGTCATGCATGTGTCCTGCTGTCTTGTAACGGAAACGGCTGTTTAATATCCTTACCGGCAGTTGGTTCTGTCACAGCCTGCTAATTCCGTGCGCCCTAAAGCTACTCAAGCTAACTGGTGACCAAGTCAATGGCGGTTTGAGAAATACCGTCGCGAAAATTCACTATATGAGGTGCACGATTTTAGCCGAAAACAACTGAGCTTGATCTATCCAGCCATAAGGCACATCTCTTATTAGTTATACGAGGTCAAAAGTCACCTTACTACTAAACCAGTCTAACTACTTCTGTGTAGATAGATTGATATCCAAGCAGACGTTGGGAGGTAACATCGTTACGCTTTCTCCGTTTCTGTAACAATTTCACATTCTGGTCGCCCAACGGTTGTTACATCAGCGGAAAAGGGGTATTATTCTAGGATATAACAAGGACACCTTGGATATAATAATAAGAATTAATCAAGACCAGTGAAAAAAAGACACGCATGCATATAAACTAGTGGACACAGGAATCTGTTTTTGAGTTGACTTTTCTTGTCAATAATTTTGAGCACAACATCGTATTTATTGTGATTATATGAAGTGTTCGACTTCCAGGCGATAGTTTGGCGCCATCTTGGTGTGCAGCGCCACTTCAGACGGCTGCTGTAGGTGCGCGGTCACGTGATTCTGCAGCGTTTGAATGTCGTCTGCACTGAGCAGGCGCAGTCTTGTCGGGTCAGATTTCACCCTGTCCATCAACCACTGAACGACCAACGTCTTCAGCCGACTCCGTCCAGCTTCGGCAATCTTCGTCACCGTCTCGGCTAAAAGCGTCGGCTCGACGACCAACCTTGTCAACTTCGTGCATTTTCGGACAATGTCGACGAGGCTTTCTTGACAGAACAACCCGCATATCCCAAGTAAAAAGAATGACTCAAGTGTCGATTTATATAAATCGGGTATCATTTTCATAACAGCTTCAATTTGTAGGCTCGGGAACACGCTTGGCGTGCAAAATCCCAGGTCAGTGACTGGAAAGTCAGGCCGAAGGAAGGGCCAAAATTCTTCAGGTGTCATGTGGACATCCACGAAGAATAGTCCGAGCCGCAACTTCGGTAATCGTCGGAACACGTCGGCCCATGTCGGTAGCAGGAAAGGGTTGTATCGTTCATGCCTAGTCACAATGACGAGCTGCTTCAAAGATGGAAATCTTCCTCTAGACATGGCCTACAAAAATACAGAAGAAGAGGGAGTCAAAGCTAATGAAATGTGTACGACCAAAGTAACTCCAACGTAAGCCTTCCGCGATCACATTATATTGATAGTTTAATGACAGCAAATTGGAACAGAAGTGGAAGAGTCGTACAAAATTCAGCTATCTTGTGACGAAAAATGTTACCATAGATCCTTGTCGATAAACCTTTCAAAGTTGCTGAAAGTCCAACTACAACAATTGTACGCGCCTAGCCTTTAAGAGTACGATTCTAGCTGAAATGTTCATTTCCCTTCGATGTTCCGAGTCTATATGTGATATCGAAAAGGCAGATGTAATTCATGATATGATATAAATCAAACGCAAGCACCTGTAAAAACTGTCCATTGATGTATGTGCTCTGCAACTTCAGAATTTGTATATGTGAAGGGGTGTCCGGGAACAGCATATCTGGTCCAGCTCTTATTTGCAGACCTACTATAGCCATGGAGTTGCAATCTTTGGTGTAGTTGAGAGCAAAATGGCGGAGGTTTTCCAGGTTGTGTAGGGAAGAGCGGAACATGGCACACTGCGCCCGCGGTAAGCCGTTTACCACCAAGCGTTGGAGGCCGGGGGAACAGGCAAGGACCTTAAAAACAAGAAAGTACGTCAGCAGATGTTGGATTTCTCTTTCGGCAACCAGGAGAAAATTATCTATGTTAGCTGTAGACCTTAATTTCCTAGTTTAAAAATGCCTTGAGCTAGACTCTACTTATCGATTGATTTTCAAACCTGATTAAGCTAGGTGCAGAAGGAACAACAGTATTTCAAGATGTTTTCGTATAGTCAGTCAACCTCGTATGTTTGGTGTTGCACACATAGCATTATCTGTAAACAGTTAGCCAGTGTTGACTTGTGATTTAGCTACATGAAAGAAGTAATATGAATTGTCACTTTATTGTCTATTCAACTGTATGATGCTAATTCAGTAGGAAATGCTTCGGAGGAAACAAGTAAAAATCTGTTCCAAATCGGACTGACCTCGCGGAGGAATTCCTTCATAGGAAACGTGATTGAACTGCACCGCCGGCCGGCGCAAACCGGATCCTTGTATAACGTGTGTTCAAAGGCATGAAGCTGTAAAAAGATGACAGGTACGCGTTACCTCATGAAAGAATTCAAGAACTGTACAAGCATGTAGTCTTATCCTCTACTACAAATAAACAAATAAAAAAGCAAACAAACAACTTTTTGGTATGTGCAATGTTCAGCACGTGGGAGCACTTGCGAGTCATTTTTATTAATTCAAACGCTGAAAGTCACCAATTCACAATCATCCCCATGTGTATTACTATATACTGACCTCTAGGCTGCTGAGATGCCCCGCATGCGCAGCTGCAAGCACTAGAATGCTCACCTCCGCCCACGCGATGTTCCGCGTGACGTTACGAGACTTGGCGTAGGGACACTCTTTTCGGGGAAGGTAGAGCTGTGGGTAGAAAATACAAAATAAATCATGCGCATTATGTGTACTGGGAGAGAGGAACCCTGACTTTGGACCGTTTTTCATTTTCTATTTATAATAGCAAAGCGTATCGTCTGTACATATAGTTATTTCCAAGGAAAACGAAACATTTTTAACTCTTTTGTATTAGCATGCATAGTTAGATTAAGGAAGTTTTTATTAATATCAATAGTCTTTACTATTATTCACAAATTGTTAGATATTGGCAGTAGTTCAACTGACATGTATGTACAAGTTGCTATGCATTGTACCTATTACGATTGTCGTGCAATAAAGTTATTCTTCTGCAACCAAGGTTAGTGTGGATTAAGTTTCCTAGAGACTGACCTTGACGTTCCTGATACAGTCTCCGAACGTCTTCAACACTTTTGTGGACTCCTCTGACGGCTTGTAGAAAGAGTGGTCGGCGCTCAAACTGAAGTCAACTGTAACAGTTCTTCCTGTCCACGCGTCAGGCAGATGTGCACATCTAAGTATAAGGGATGATAAAACGTTTGAGGTCTGTTTCCTGTGTGTGGATGGTGTTCAATTCCAAGGACGGGCATGTTTAACTGTGTGTGGATGGTGTTGAGTAGTAAGGACACGTCTGTTTACCTGTGTGTGGATGGTGTTCAGTACCAAGGACAGGTATGTTTACCTTTGAGTGGATAGTGTTCAGCACCAAGGACAGGTGTGTCTTATATCTTCAACACTATGGACAGGTCTGTTTTACCTGTGTGTGGATAGTGTTCAGCACCAAAGACAGGTTTGTCTACCTTTAATTGAGTGGATGGTGTTCAGCACCAGGGACATGTTTACTTACCTGTGTTTGGCTGCTTTGCAAACTAACATGCTTCTTAGACTTAGCTTTTGATAGTATCATTTTATCCGCACCTGATATCTCTGCGTAATGTACTTTCTAGTGTCACCTCATCAATGGATTATGGATGAAGCAACTCAAGTGTAGAATTCCATACTATGGACCACTGATATGGAACAAGCTCTCACTAGATCAAAGGTAACACTCCGAAACAACTGCTTTAAAAGATCGGACCGTAATGATAGTAGTACGTTTTGAAAGTCATCTGTCTAGTATCTATAGATGAAGGGTCACAATGTTGCATCAATTCTCTTGCATTGTCTTACCGGGGTTACCTGAAAAAATGCCACAGGCTAGATCTGGCATGTATTCACTTGGCCAAAAAAACAAACAAACTGAGACTAGTCCCTACCTGTACCACTGACTGCAGACACACGCACAGGACAACAAGCCCGCTATGTCTAAATAGTTGAAAACACGTGACAACCCGTCATCAGAAATCCAGCAGCCATTCGACCAATGATCGCTGATGTTCGCATGTTTGTCCGAGATACAACATGCCGGCGTCCCCGTCATAGAATGTGTCGATAGGTCTCTTGTACCAGCCCTAGATTCCCTTTCGTTCGAACGGAAGATCTTTTTCCGGGTTTCCTCAATAGTCACAATTTTCCCCGAATTCTCAATACAATCACTGGCGTCTGCGCGAGAAAAACAGCAAACTTTGGAGTACATGTTGCTCAGAACAACTTTTACCGGCAGCATTCAACCACGTCAACACCAAGAAGAAAGTACGTTTCTGTTTACGAACAGTTTCTCGGTTGTTTTGTTCCATGGAACGCTTTGTATCACCATGGTACCGTCCGTCTGTTACGTTTCATACACGAGTCGGTAGTGGGGGTACCGTGTGTTGTCGAATTTGTTCCTGTTGCCATACTCTAAGAGAGTAGTAAGTGGTTTATTAGACGATAACAACGTCTTTGAAAACGGGCCAGAAAAGGGCAAGAAGTTGTCTTTACACATAAAGTTTTATGTTTGTTGTTTGTTTTGTTTTGTTTACACTTTAGCTTTTTCGCTTTGATGCATACTATTGTTCCAGAACGAGTGCAAAGCTAGCAGCTAGAATAGGGTCTTCTTTGTTTGTGTAGATAAGATTCAGCATCAGGGACAGATCTGTTTTATGTGTGTAGATGGTGTTCAGCACCAAGGGCAGATCTATTTTATATGTGTGGATGGTGTTCAGTACCAGGGATCAGCCTTTTTGCATGTGTATAGATCGTGCCTACTACGAACAGGTCTGTTTCCTTGTATGTGGATGGCGTTCAGCACCAGGGACAAATATGTTTTATGTGTGGGGAGGGTGATCTGCACCAGGGACAGATCTATGTTAACATTATGTGTGTGGATGGTGTCCAGCACCATGGATTGGCATGTTTGTATGTGTACTCATCACTAAAAACAGGTATGTTTCCTTGTATGTGGATGGTGTTCAGTACCAAGGACAGGTCTGCTAAACTGCAGTTACACGCACTGCGCATGGCGGCGCTCTCACACATTACTGACAAACAAGCTAATCGCCGTTGTAACAAATCAACTTGCAGTTACGTTTCTCCGTACAACACGTTGCAAATTATGATCTCTAACTGAACAAACGCATCACTAAGTGCAAAGAATGCTACTGTTGCAATGCTATCTACTCTATACGCATGGACTATAGGACTAATCTCTTACTGGAGTGAGAACATGTACATCTGTTGTTATTTAAGTTTACTGAGTAATCATACATCATTGTAAAGATAACCTCTTTATGAATGTAGAAAAGGCTTTCTTTAAAGAAAATATTGTTACAACGTAACTTCAATATTGCGGTGATCCACAATGAATATCATTGAAACGTTAACATTTCTTACACATATCTGGCAAATGAATGTAACGCTGACATTTCATCTTTCTCATGGTGATCGATTTTGTGTATTGTACATAACGGCACCTACGATAGCGACGTGTCCGGATCTGGCTATATCTAAAGCTAACACAGCTGTGTAGAGCCTTCATGTAAAAAAAGAGGAGGAAACAGTGACGAAACAAAATGGCGGCGATCAAACTATTCCTGCTCGTCAGCTCGGTGGCTTTGTTCATCAACAACGTTTCGGGACAAAACGGTTAGCATCTTCTTTTTATCTTCATGACTTAATGAGTGGATTAAGAAAGATATTGCGTTGTGTACTGCGTAGTGTGTAGAATCACCCTGCTTTCGGTAATGGCATATGCTAGAAGTTTCTCGTTTTATGTATCAGACGTCTACGAACGTCAAGTCTCATATCAGTGTACATAGGGCTTTGGCTTACTGGTCTAAACATTTGCCCCGTACCTGGCGTGTTAGGACCAAAACTAACCCAAATATTCAAACATAAGCAAAGAAACATGCTTTTCGCCAGGGCTTCATCCCTGCAAATGTCGAGTTTATCAGGATTCAGTATGCCAATTTTCATGCTTTTATCACTGACTGAGCAATTGTAGCTATATTTTTTTTCTAATCGCCTGAGCCATACATGTATGTAACGTTATATTTCAGACTTGTGCGGCACGTTGTACTTCCAGTGTGACAACGGCAGGTGCATCTTCCACGCACCACCAGTCATCTCCTGGCTGTGCGACGGGTTCGATGACTGTGGGGACGGAAGTGACGAAGCAAACTGCGGAAGTGACGTCACCAGACCCCGTGAGTGCTCCAATACATATAATTTCATCAACTTTTTGCCATACATGAAGAAAGTGATTTGTATTTATACGTTGTGCGTATATACATAAAACGAGCACATATTAATTAATTAATTAATTAGTTAATCGTTCGTTCATTCATTCATCTATTTTTGTTCATTTCCTTATCATTTCATATGTTTTCATTCATTCATTGCTTCCTTCCTTCTGTTTGAATGCAAAGATGTGTAAAACGTCTAGTGGTGCAACAATACATATATAGTGATTATAGTCTCTCAATGAAGCAATTGAAAATACAATGTACTAGTGATTATCAAGAATTGGGTCACATGTGGAAACAAAGTTATGTTTTGCCAAAGCCATAATTGATTTATTTGTTTGTTTATTTGTCTTTATGTTGCTCAACTCTCATTTTTTTGTAACCCAGCGTGTTACACGGGGCTGTGGCAGTGCGACAACGGCGGCTGTATCCCTGAGGAGCGGCGCTGTGACGGGCTGTACGACTGTCACGACTTCAGCGACGAGAACAACTGTGCGAGACCATTCGCTTTCATGCCATTAGCAGTAATGGCTAGGGACGCTGTTAGCATTAGAAAACAGAACATAATACACCAACCACCCTCCCCTAAAAAGTTCAAACGTCTTCTACGGAAACTTCATCGAAATCACGTCGAACTAAAAAAACAACAAACAATGTCACGACTGTCACGAGAGCAACTGAGATGAGAGACCATTTCGCCTTTTGCACACGTTATCTTTTATTCTTGAGTACACTCTTTTGCGCGCCTAAGCTGCTTTTCAAGGATTCAATGAGATGATGTGGTATAATTAGACATTATGACTGGGAATTATGGCTAGAATTTGAAACCGAGTATAGTCATCAAACAGCTTAAGCGTCATTTTCCATTTATATGTTTTTCTATATATGCAATGAGTAAGATTATAAACAAAATATTTCTGACCAAATTATTCTCTACCAACAGGTCCGACAACCTAGAAGGAAGAACCAATAGAATCGCAGCGATATTGCCGAACCTCCCCCCTTCACACCAGGACAAGTGTGGATCGTACGCGTTGAGAAACAAAAAACAAAAGCACAGTTTTTCCTTATTAAAGAAATAATCAACTGTGTCAAGATTTATCTTACTAAGTTTGTGAGAAATTAGTCCGTGGTAACTTTTGATGAAGAGGCCACGTTACAAATGACACTCTTCTGTCACTCCACCCACTAGCACCTGAAAATAAGTAACTGCTTAGGGTTCAGTGGCTAACAAAGTTCTTTCTTTACTATAGCACACTGAAGTAGCCGTTTGACACCCATTCTCTATTTGTTACAGAGTTAGGCAGGGGTTTACCAACTTCTAACCTGATGAAACTATTCATCGATGTTTAGGATTCAGATATAACTAAACAAAAAGATATCAGTATGAATGTGAAATTTCAGCTTCCTACAATGACTACAAAATTACTCTCCTGTTAACATCACAGAACCTACGCAATACAGAAAACGTGAGATCCTTTATCTTATGTAGCCACAGGCTCAGAAAAATAAGTCAAACCCAATAAGTTAGACTGTAGAGTCAACACTCAGACTAGACACATGCTACACTGTTCTACATTATTTCACAGTCCTTTTCGTGTTACTTGGAATTAGCCTACAGGCAAGAATTTGCAATAAATTCATGAATAAAATAAAATAAAAACTGCCAGAGATACAGAACATTCTTGCTTCACCTCCACGCTTGTCAACATTCGTGGTTCTTCCCGATGTCAGCCAAGTATAGGATGACGAGGTTCGCAGGTTTGGGCGTTTGCCAGGTTTAATGTCTCCACCCAAATCCCTAATGATAGTTGGTTCTCATGGTGTGCAGTAATGTTAACACTTTAATAAGACTGCATGAAGAAATAAGATTTTCATAGTCAGGCGTTTTATTCTGAGAAATAGCAAGTAACCTTAGATAAAGAGATTTCAAACTGGATAATAATTCGGATTTATTTCAGCGTCACTAAAATGAACTAGCAGAACTGTAGCAAGTAACCTTATATGTAAAATGATGGGTTTGTAATGGATTAAGGAATACAACACAACACAATACAATGTTAACATGAAAGATATTTGGCAGTAAGGAGCAGATATTGGAATTCCTGTTAACGTTCTGGCAAACAATCAACAACAGGGATTATGGTTCATGGACAGTCCAAGTGGAGGTCACACTTGGTCAAGGTTAGCTGTTGACTTTGACACGCGATAGCTGTGTAGTCAAGACCTTGTAGTCTGCACCGTCTTTAAGCAAACTTGAAAGTGTTAAGTTTACAACAGTTCGTAGTGTTTCAATACTGACAACAGGCCCTGCTTAGCAATCATAAGCAAACGAACTGCTCGATTACCAGTTCACATAACAGTGAGCATTTTCCAATATGGTTCTACTTACGCACGCAGGTACAAATGAAACGCCCCTACAAAACAGCAAAGTCTCGTGTTTTCCAACCCCAGGCGAGGTCACCGCCAGATTTTATCAATTCAAGATGTTAAACTTAAGCCTTGTGGAGGCCAGGAAAGTAAAGAAGGCTAGGATCTGGTTTTGATAAGGTGAAGAAATAATGGAAATGGAGAAGATTGGTGCTTCTTAGAGTGGAACTCATCAAAAGATATGCCAAGAGCTTTTTCATCTGTTTATTGTATTCAGTTTAGAGTTAGATACATAGATTATTAATGTATTGTTGGGTGCGACGAACCCTTCGCTGTCGCTACCCTTCAAAGCTAGTATGTGCCAAAAGGTGGCCATACCGACTGACCTCAGACGAAGATATAAACACTAGCTGGTACTTTACCAACTCTAGAAGAAGAACATGGCGACTTCGCGCAATGGAGACACCGTTGTCGAGCTCAAGAGACACATCGGTCTCTTCAACGGAGTAACGATCATCGTGGGAATGATCATCGGGTCGGGGATCTTCATCTCCCCGAAGGGAGTCCTGCTGAACTCCGGTGGTTCTGTCGGGGTGGCGATGCTCGTCTGGACGCTGTGCGGCGCCATGTCTGTCTGCGGTGCGCTGGGGTACGCGGAGCTCGGGGCCTCCATGTTGAAGTCGGGAGGAGACTATGCTTACCTGTACGAAGCGTTCGGACCGATTCCTGCCTTCCTGAGATTATGGACTTTATTTCTCATGATCAGGCCGGGAGTGGTCGCTGTGCTGTGTCTGACGTCCGCCAGGTACGCTCTTCAGCCGTTCTTCCTCAACTGTGATCCACCTGAAGCCGCCATTAGATGTCTGGCAGCCGCCATGATACGTGAGTTTGTTTATTTTTCTCCGAGGTCAAATTTGCGAAGAGGAAGGACGCTAAAATTCAATACTGATTGGTGTTACACAGATTTATGAAACCTTGCAAGTAGAATCGCGCGCGGAAAATGTATCTGGCTTGAATGATTATTTGTGCGCAATACAATGAAGAAGAAAACAGTATTAGATGTTCGACAACAATGAGCCAGGTCCTTACATCTGCTTGAGGGTATACGTAGGTTTTACCTGCAACTATAGTCGTTTCCTATTTCCACATCCACAGTACTGCTGACATTTGTGAACTGCTACAGCGTAAGGCTGTCCACTTGGATACAGGACGTGTTCTCTGTGGGCAAGGTGCTAGCGTTACTCGTCATCATCATCGCTGGGGTCGTGCAAATGGCCAAGGGTAAACTAGTATTGGTTCTCTGTCTCTCTCTGTCTGTCCGTCTGTCTGACTTTGATATACAATCGCAAAAATCATTTCTTTAAATCTTCGTTTATGCAGAAACGGTGTTGCTGCAGTGGTGAGAAATGTGAAAATATCCCGTTTTCATCGTTTCACACATATATCCCACAGGACGTACCGAAAACTTCCAGAATGCGTTTGATACGACCGACCTGACTCCAGTCGGAATTCCGCTCGCCTTCTACTCCGGGCTCTTTGCCTTTGCAGGCTGGTAGGTGGACTCACATGCGGGGACCGTCAGAAACATCTATTACGCTAGTATATCTATTTTCCACCAGTTATTTATCTTACGTGATACATTGCACCGGTTCTGTCAACTTTATCATGTTCTTACAATTAGCACTATCAGACGATCATTTTAATAAGGTGTGGTTGCAATTTCATAATTTGTTCGCTTTACAGGTTTGGGCTGAATACCCTGACAGAAGAAATCAAGAACCCAGAAAGGTAACGATTATGGATCATTTTTTAGAATATTTGGTTTGTGGATAGGTGTCAGAAAAATGGACAAGTTTGACTTGGCATGCCCTCTTGTGGCCGTCTAAGGTACTGTAGCAGAATAGTGTGTGCACTACTTTTTCACCACAGAAACCTCCCCCTGGCCATCATCATCGCCATCTTGCTCGTCATGGTGGTGTACCTCCTCACCAACGTCGCCTACCTGACCGTCATGACGTCACAGGAGGTGCTCACGTCGGGTGCAGTGGCCATAGTACGTCACGCCAAGTATAGATATAAAATTAACTTTGTTTTCTAGATCTTTCACCGTAATATGGTATCGACAATAACATTAGAAGGCTTCATTCGTCTGCGGTCACTCTGAAAAAAAGTCTGTATCAACAACATGTAACAACAATGAATGACTACATACTATTTTGTTGCTAATCATTCCAATGTCTCCAAAATCGTTTCTGATTTGTGCCCTTTGCCCTCAGACGTTTGCTGACCGTGTTCTCGGTGTGATGAGCTGGATCATCCCGGTGTCCGTGTCTGTCTCCTGCTTCAGTTGTGTCAACGGCGTCATATTGTCCTGTTCACGGTAGGCTTTTCCCCAACAGAAGGCACTCTGACTTCAGTATAACTAAATGTTATATAAATTTATATAAAAAATCAGGAAACCAATCGTTTTTATCTCCTTTTCTTACATATGTCAGGGTATGACTTAAGATTGAATGCCTAATTCTACTATGACATGGTAGAGATTGCTATCTGGAAGAGTCGGATTAGAAAAATTATGATCGCAATCTCTGTCGAGGGTCTGATCCTGATCTCTATCAGCGATTCAGAGTGAAATCTCCACCCTGACACATGCGCATGCACAGTCTACGTTTCAAAGAATAACCTACAGATGCCACAAATGTGTGATCTTTATTGCTTCACTCCAGGAAAATAACGTATTGGTTTTTTGTTGTTGTTGTTGTTGTCTGTGTATCAGGCTGTGTGAATGTCTGCCCGTCTCTCTCTCTGTCCGTCTGAATGTTTCTGTACTGCAGTTTCTATATGTTCTGCCAAAGGTCGCCTACCATCAGGAGGTCGAATCCTCTCGTCTCTGAATGCCTGGTTGTTTTCAGTGTTACGTTTGTAGGCGCCCGTGACGGATATCTACCCGACCTGCTGGCTATGATACACGTCAAGCTGCTCACGCCTCTGCCTGCAGTGGCTTTGATTGTGAGTCATACATACTTTACTAGTAGTCTAGTAGATAAAGAAAAATGTGACACACATGTCATGTGAATCTTCCGAAAAATTATTTCGAACCTCCACCACATTTTTTAACATTCTATCACATTTTTGTTCAGGCAAAATAACGGTAAAAAAACTGTTTTGCGAAACAGAAACCTATTCTGTTTACCCTTTGTTTGATGTGTGCCTCCATGTTGATTCGTGACGTCATGTGTCGGCCATATTTTTTCTTCATTTTTTTTGTTCCTCGCAGTGTCCTCTAAGCCTGCTAATGTTGAGTACGAGTGACGTGTATCGACTAATCAACTTCCTGAGCTGCCCGCGCTGGTTGTTTATCGGCCTGACCACCGCAGCTGTGCCGTACCTCCGCTGGAAGAGACCGGACATGCGCAGACCACTGAAGGCAAGTCGTCATAATGCAGGGTTCGATTTATTACCTTCGCAAGCCGGTTACATTTTGGTGCCATTTTTGTGTAGGTGGCTGTTTATGTCGCCATCATAACGCAAGATGGACCCTTATGATATATTTTTGATACTTGGGTAGGATTTGGGGAAACGAAGGTCAAGTTCGATAATTAATGGGACTCCAAGAGGCTTTCTACGGTACACCAGCAGAATGTCCAGTTTTGATATCTCGTGTTTTGGACATGCTACGGTCATGATTGCTAAATATGAATTATGCAAATCAGTATCTAATATTAATACTTAGAGAATTTTACAGATCCTCTGCATTCCATGATTGGACTCTCAAACATGTGACATATGTATTATTTATGAATCGAGAATACAGGAATATCGATAGACATCAATTATGCAAATGAAGAACAATTTCACAGTCCTAGAATGGTACTTTGTCAGATAATGCTAGGATAATCGGTAAAAATGTTCAATAGAGTATTTCGTCGCTAGAAAATAACAGGACACAGCAAATGATCTTTAGAAACGAATCATAACCTTATTATTCGCCAGGTACCGCTGGTTTTTCCTGTCACCTTTGCGCTGGCATGCGCAGTAGTGGTGGCCATGTCTCTGTACTCCGCCCCGGTGGATGTCGGGATAGGTCTGGCGCTCACCCTGACCGGAGTTCCCGTGTACTGTCTGGCGGTCTGGAACAACAAGCCGGGATGGCTGATAAAGTTTACAGGTAAGTCTCACCAACAAACACTTATATAAGTCTTTGGCGCTTAGAATAAGTGGTCAGTGACCATTCTTCTTAGAGGCCGTGAGTTCGACTCCCGGCTGTTATCGCTCACCAGACATGCACCGTCCACGTTTCTAAAAAAGAGTTGCAGTCATTATTAGTCTTAATATGGCTTTGTTACACAATTTGAACAGTTTTTTTAAAGATAATTTCATCTCAGCTAAGCCACTAAAAAGCACAAGCATTTAGTAGAAGTCTGGTCAAGTGCGGGGCGCACCAACCATTGTGGATCGCTGTTTTATGTTGTATGGGAGTTCAGGATATTACCGGCATTGTCAATCAAGGTATTTTGAGAATTCACGAACCTGCTTTCTTCATCTTTTTCTCCCTTTCAGCTTCTGCGACCAGGACTATACAGAAAATCCTGTTAGTCGTACCTCAGACGAGCAAGAAGGACTAAGGAGAAGAGTTGAACAAGTAATCGGGTCCAAGTCAAGAAGCAGCGAGCACATGTAGGGGGATTTCCCTGGTACAAGCAACCTGACATGATATTGTAACGTTACATACCTCCTGTTTCTTCTGTGTCAGGACCAATAGAAATAAAGTAACTTAACTAGTACTGTTCATTGAGTGAATGTTAGCGAAGCGGGTTCAAGATCCTTTTTACTATATGCCAGACTGTCACTCTGGCTTAAACTATCAAGAGTCCGCAATTTTGCCTCAAATTACTCTCCTAGTAGAGGAGGGGTTCCGGCAAGTTTTTGACGTGTTTTAGGCGTTTTGTCGGGCTTTCTACTTTGTCTTTTTTGTTTGTTCAGTAGGGTTTGATGGAACCAAAAAAATGACAAAGTAGAAAGCCCGACAAAAACGCCAAAAAAAACACGTCAAAAACCTGCCAGAACCCCTCCTCTGCTTGGAGAGTAGCCTCAAATCGATGCACCATGGTGACTAGACTGTCTGACTTCACGTAAGTGCTGGGACATTCTACCTGCCTTGTGTCCTCACATGAAATCGCGGTATTAGTTTTTCCGATGTTGTCCAAGTGTTACAGATCAACCTGTATAGATACTACTATAAATACTAGATATTATGCTATTTCAATAGGCGCTTGTTAATCTAGTTCTATGGCAGTTTTCATTTCCATTTTGTTTTAAAAGTTCCGCATATAATAAAGACATTCTAGTTAACTCGTTCAAGGTTCAAGGTATCTTCCGTTGTGTGTTTCAGTATAGCATACTTTCGTTGCTATGATACTAGTACTATGTACAGATACGTGCGCGCGTGTGTACCTACACGCGCGCATGTGCGTGTGTATGCATGCGTGTACGGTGTTTGTGCACGCGCTTGCGTGTGCATGATTATGGATCTGCATATGTATGCGTGTGCGTGTGTGCGCGCGCGTGCGTGTGTGTGTGTGACTTGTGTGTGTCAGTGTGTGTGCTTATCAGTGTGCGCGCACACGTATGTGTGTGTGTGTATGTGTGTGTGTGTGAGAGAGAGTGAGCGTACATACACATGCATAGTGACACATGTATGCACAAATGTTGGCAGAAGCCAGACTGGTTTACACTAGATAGCTGTTAGATAGACAGTTGCTAAATGCGGACATCGTTGACCTGGAAGGGAAAGACACCAACCTTTGTTCCCCACAACCCCGCCATTTTCCCAGGTCCATTCCTTAACACTAGCCGCAGCTCCCGCTGGCGTTTTGTCTTGCAAACTCTCGCTTATCATTAAACTATTCGGAGGGCAGACAATAATAGATTTTCTTCGGTCATTTACCCTTTCAAAGCTAACCCCAAACCGTCACGGTTCAACTTTAAAGCTAATCTAACACGGCAACAGCCATTATTTTGCCAAAATCTGCCAGCCAACTGGACCAGATCCAATTTTTGACACTGTACACCAAATCCTGACAAAATTTCCTCAAATACCAGTAATATAGCTGTATCCGTTTTTATGATATCAAAATATATAATCAAATATTACAGCTGAACTAAACAGGAATACAGTTGAACTTGAACTAACAGGTGACCTCCTTATCTTGGGTCTTTTAAAGTAAATATTGGGCTGTGGACTTTATTCAACAGTCGATTTTTCATTGTACTTGCCCCGGAAGGAAAACATTGCACCCAAACACTTGATTATTTATATACAGGATATAGATATACATATATAGATATACATATCTAACAAACAGGTAGGTACATATTTTATTCAGTGACATCTCGCTAAGGTCACCACGTTCGTGTTTAAAGGTACTGAAGAACCACCCCCATGGGCACTTTCCTTGTTCCACGTAGCACTTTCAGCGTTTCTTAACAAAAAGGCCAGGTCTGGTATACATTAACTCGAATGCACTAATGACCTTGAACTGAACTCCCATCTTTCAAATACTGTACCTCCTGACCTACACCCTCTCCTTGCACGAACCGCATTTGAATACGAAGGTCAATATTTGACAGCGCGCCGTATTTCACTATTCACTTTTAAGTGTGTGTTTTGTGTTGACTGGTGTGTTGGTTTATCGTACGTAAAGTTTGTTAACGTTAGTTTTTTGAGTACAGTTAAGCTAGAATCCAGACTATTGCCAGGGTCAATACAAGCCAGCTCTTCAGCTCCAAGTCTGACAAACCCCCGAGGAAATTTTGTCTCAGCCCCCCCTTGGAAGGCCCTGAACGAGGCAGACAAAATCACCAGGGTTGGCCAGGCGGGGAAAACCTAGCTAACGTCACTGGCGACCAGGCTACACTTGTCTACAGTCAGCATTTCGCGATGGCGGCCAAGGGAAATGTTACGGCTGCGAAAGACGCTCCCAGTCCCGACGACAAGCCTTCCACAGGAGGAGGTGAGGTCGTGAAGCTGAAGAGACGCATCAACCTCTTCAACGGGGTAACGATCCTCGTCGGAACAATCATCGGGTCGGGAATCTTCGTCTCCCCGAAGGGAGTCCTGCTGAACTCCGGTGGTTCAGTCGGGGTGGCGATGATCGTCTGGACCCTGTGCGGCGTCCTTTCTGCTTTCGGCGCCTTGAGTTTTGTGGAGCTCGGGACCTCTATAACCAAGTCTGGAGGCGACTACGCCTATCTGTACGAGGCCTTCGGTCCTATCCCTGCTTTCCTGCGACTGTGGACGCAGATTGTTTTGATCCGGCCGGCTGTGATGGCGGTCCTGTCGCTGACAGCTGGACGGTACATCCTACAGCCGTTCTTCCTGGACTGTGAAACGCCCGAACCCGCCATAAAACTACTGGCTGCAGCGGCGATCCGTGAGTTTATACCTTCACAGTTTATACTATCACTCTTTCGTTAAAGAATGCCACCAACAGACAGACAGGCAGACAGATAGACAGACATGCAAACGCACACGCAAGCATACACAAACACACACACACACACACACACACACACACACACACACACACACACACACAGATACACACAGACACACACAGACACACACAAACACACACACATACACACAGACACAAACACATACACATACACACGCAAACAAACAAACAGACACACACACACAAACGCACGCACACTTACAAAAATGTAGGTTCTTTCAATTATACTTTTATATTCTGGATCATTTTCTAATAACAAATTAAAGTCATAGGTCACACTACGGACATTATATAGTGTCATAGTCAAATAATGTCCTTGGTCACATAAATCTAATTTTGGTCGCTGGACGGTCGCTTAACGGTTTCAATCCAGTGGATAGGGGGCAATAGGGACCGCACATTTAGCAATCTAGAATACATGCAAGTCATTTACCGTTTACTGTTTACATTAAGTCTCCTGTGTTGGTTTAGTGTGGCCTCCCCAATATTAATCTTATCGCCTGGTAAATGTACCATATGTCCAAGCCTTAAAGAGGGTGTGTCAACAACCCTTCAGCTAACACTATGGTTGTGTGTCAAAATGGGTCAAAATGTCGTCAAGAAAGAGAAGGGGGAGGGTGATCTCTTCCGTAGTGCTGTGACTGTGAGTGTACTAATAGTCAACTTCGGAGCCCAGAATTGAAAATTTCCTTCATTTTACTTAAACATAATATCCACATATCAGATATAAAACATATCCATCTACGGGTTCTCGAGTTATGTCCACAAACAAGCCCACAATCGGCACCGACAAACATGAACTTCTTGCTGAAGGCAATAATTAAGTTACATCACTCTGGTTTTGAGAGAAAGAACAACGCTGGTTTAATCTACTCGCACTGTGATTGGTTCTCAGAATTATCATGTGATACCTTTCTAAATAGTGCATTCGTAATACTTTCTACATCTATCTAGTAAGTTGTCTTGGGACAATGCATTCATTTGTGAAGCTTAGCATGTGTCTATTCTAGATTGATTGGAACGTATCTGGACGTCATTGAGAAAGAGCTTTGTACTTGCACTATGCTAATGCTTTTGTGTAAGAGCAGAACAAACATTCCCATTAAATACATCCGCAATAACGCAACGTTAGCGTGCATTGCATCAGAGTTTTCCAAGCTCGAGGGGTAAATTCAAACCATCGTTAATCAAGAGAGCCTTGTATATCTTTACATAGAACTCGTACGGGGTATGTACTCGGAAATGTCGACTTCTATGGTGATTGATATAACACGGAAGAAGGTGTTGCCTAACCGATAAGATTACGGTCTGCACATGATACGATGGGGGTAAAGAATGGATCAGTTACATTGACAAGTGACCCTCTATTTGTGATATGATGGCAAAAGAGGACGAAAATCACCACAATGGAAGGCAATTAGAGAGAGACTTATAATATTCAATCAGCCACCTTAACGTTAAGCGCCCTCTGGTAGATCCAGAACATACAACAACTACAGTGCTGAAACAACACACACATACATACACACACACACACACACACATAGATAGATAGATAGATAGATAGATAGATAGATAGATAGATAGATAGATAGACAGACAGATAGATAGATAGATAGATAGATAGATAGATAGATAGATAGATAGATAGATGGATATATAGAGAGATAGATAGATAGATAGAGAGATTGAGAGAGACATGCAAACACACACACTTACACAGACACCACTTCTCTCCCTTGGTTAACAGATCAATAATTACACTTTCTCCGACAGTTGTGCTGACGTTCATGAACTGCTACAGCGTGAAGCTGTCCACCTGGACACAGGACGTGTTTGCCGTGGGGAAGGTGCTCGGACTAGGGGTCATCATAGTCGCAGGAATCGTCCAACTGGCTAACGGTAAAACACAGTACAATGCAGTTGAGTGATGGATGTCACTCGAAACTTTAAACTTTAGTTATCTCCGTATATTCTCCAGTTATAGAGAGTGACTAAATTGTCCTTAGATATTCATTGTTTCCTGGATTTGTAACTTTCATAAACTTAACAGTACACGTACTTACATGTAATACATGAATGGTATCATCAGGTTGGTTCAATGGTCAACAAGTTCTTAATACACAACCCGCCAACGTCTCGGCAGTCCGTCTACTACCTTCTGTGGGGCGATACTGACTGGTTCTGCTAGGTGGCGCTGCTAGGATGCGATACCAAACGTGACTGCTTGTATTCCCCCTCATGTTATACTTCTACGTAGGACATGTCTAATGTACTTGTCGTACTGGTATAGGTTAGGGTGCAGTCACATTAAAGGACTCTTTAACAAATTATGTTTCCACTTAGGTTCCACCGAAAACTTCCAGAACACGTTTGAAGGGAATACGATCTCACCAGTAGGAATCCCTCTCGCCTTCTACTCGGGCCTTTTCGCCTTTTCGGGATGGTAAGAATGTACTCCAATTTATTTCACTTTAAAAACAATCTGCTATAAGAAACCGTTGCCAGCTTTACCGAACTCTCAACAACGTCTTGCCCTTTCATCTTTTCTTCAGGTTCTACTTGAATACGTTGACAGAAGAAGTCCAGAATCCGAAAAGGTACGAGTTTAGGTCGACAGATCTACATCTCCTTGTTCCTAACCTTGGCCTTCGATGACACTCTAGATCTGTAAAGCCCGTGAGCCACACATAAGGAAAAGACGGTCTCTGCTCGCTCTATGTTTGGATCATTGTGCGATGTTTATGTATGGGCGTTGTTTGTGGGTCTACGAGCTTGGTCCAATGGTAGATTTTTGGCGAAAAATATAATTGACTATCTGGAGAGTTTGAAATTCTGTGACCTGGCAATCGCCACAGTTGGTCGAATGTAGTCTGCTCTTTGACAATTTGATTGATATACCAAGGCGTGAGGGTTTAAAATGATAATACTATTATCGATGTTTCTATGTCAGAAACCTCCCTCTGGCCATCTTGATCGGGGTGACTGTTGTCATGGTGATCTACCTGCTGACTAACATTGCCTACTTCACCGCCATGACAGCTCAGGAAGTCCTGACGTCAGAGGCTGTGGCAGTGGTGAGATCACGTTTCTAATGACGTCAGTTTTATAGAAGACGAAATTTCGGTACCCAGATAAGCTTGAATGTAGATGGGTGTTAGGTTAGTTAGGTTACCGGGGCTCACGTTATGATCAAACAGCTAGCTAGGATGGCACATGTACACAAATTTATGTGCTTGTTCTTTTGTCACCTATATACTTAGCCAAATGGGATGATAAGGTTTATCAGTTATAAGTGTATAAGTAGTTCGATATTATCCTGTTTTAATGATATTGATAGAATGGGCAGTACGTACTTTTCTGACAATGTCTACATGAACCTTACCAACACGGAGCAAACGGTAACATAAAGAAGAACACTGTAAAAACAGTCTTCCTAAATTCTTTTCAGACCTTCGCCCAGCGCGTACTCGGGGTGATGGCCTGGGTGGTGCCGGTGGCGGTGGCTGTCTCCTGCTTTGGCTCGACTAATGGCATTTTGCTGTCTGCATCGAGGTGCGTATCTATCCTCAAGGCTATTCGTCCATTCGTGCAACAGCGTGACAATGAGTAGTTTTAACAAAAAGTAAGGTAGTTTTTTGTCGGAAAGTCACTGATTTCATACGTCAACAATTTGTTTAAAGATATTTTTACCCAATTCATTTTGCCTGTACATTAATGATAATTTAGAAAACAAGAAATGTGTTACAGTACTAAGTAATCTTTGATCGAAAGTTTTGTATATTCGTGTTTTTACGTAATATATATATAAGTATAAAGAAAACACGAATATACAAAACTTTCAATTAAAGACCTTGGAAAAGATAGATAACAAATGAATACACAAATGACATTTAGCACATGTTTAATTTACAGCAACAGGTTTCGCAGACAGCTATGTTGAGTAAATGTAACAGTTACTTTCGAACTGTAGTTTCCATATGTTCCGCCAGAGGGTGCCTATTGTCAAGGGGGTGAAGTCGGCCATCTCTGATTGTGTTGTTGTTTTCAGGGTTACGTTTGTAGGCGCCCGTGACGGATATCTACCCGACCTGCTGGCCATGATACACGTCAATCTGCTCACGCCTCTGCCCGCGGTCGCGCTACTGGTGAGTTGCAGCATGATGCCATTGGTCGGTTAGCTAATCCCCAAGCAGATGTAAGGATCCGTCTCAGTTTCAATGTTTTATACGTGTTTTCGAACACACACACACACACATACACACACAGTCACAAACTCACAAACACACGCGCACACACACACACATACACACATACACTCACACGGACATACTCACACGGACATACACACACTCCCTCAGAAACACAGCCAGCTAGCCAGCAAGCCAACCAGACAGACCGATCTGAGACAGACAAACAGACAGAGATACAGACAGTCACAGTTAGACAGACAGGCAGACAAACAGACAGATAGAGAGATTGACAAAGACATAAACACTATCTAATTTTCTTGAAGTGAAGTACAATGTGATAGTGTACTACCTACTAGGTATTCTCTCGTTTTGCTACAGTGTCCAATAGCTCTCCTGATGCTGACCACCAATGATGTGTACAGGCTGATAAACTTCCTCAGTGCAGTACGGTGGCTCTTCATCGGCCTGGCCACCGCCACGGTGCCGTACTTACGCTGGAGGAGGCCGGACATGCACCGTCCGTGGAAGGTGAATACTTACGCAAGTCAATGTATCATATTGTATGGTTAAGTCTCACATAGAACCACGGTAGAGTGGAACTCGTTTTAACTACCATCAACGGTACAATAGGGGCATTCTCAAGCTTGAATTACAAGAAGCCTAGAGCTAGCCTCTACCAGGCCCCGTCCTATCGCTGGGAAAATAGTAGAAATCGACCTAGTAGGTAGTCCGCTATACAGGGTAGTCCACTATACAGTGAAGCTTCACTAACGATAATGGAGCTTCACTGTATAGCGGACTGCCCTGTATAGCGGACTACTTCAGCCGATTTCTACTATTTTCCCAGCGATAGGACGGGGCCTGGTAGAGGCTAGCCTAGAGCTACATGTGCAAATGTTAAGTGTGACAGGCTAGGTCCTTCAGTGTAATATAACTAGCAGTGTTGGGAAACATGAATGTTGGTAAACATGTTCAAGTGCAACCTGTGCGATTACACCGTTGCGTTATCTGAAACTTCTTTTCCCAGGTGCCACTTGTGCTGCCCATCATCTTCTCCCTAGTGTGCGCAGTAGTAGTGGCCATGTCTCTGTACTCCGCCCCGGTGGATGTCGGGATAGGCCTGGCGCTCACCCTGACCGGAGTTCCCGTGTACTGTCTGGCGGTCTGGAACAACAAGCCGGGATGGCTGATACGGTTTACAGGTTAGTCTCACCGACAGACGCTAGTCTGGGGCTTTGTATGCAGTAGCGTCCGAGGTTAGTGACCCTATTAGTGGTCGGGGGTTATCCGAATCTTTGCCAGTGTTGTCGGTCACCAGACATGCACGCTACTGGTACTCCCCAAGCAGAGATTGCCTATCATAATCAATTGTTGACAGGTTCCGTTTTTTTTCCGTACAGCATCAGCTACACGGGCGTTACAGAGTACACTTCTCGTTGTGCCACAAGAATCGCCATCTTCTACCCCCAAGAATCCGCAAGGAACACCGCCACAACTTTTGTCTGCCTCCAAGACGCAACCAGAAGATACCAGCAGTGTCTCCACGTATCTGTAGGACAAAGTCGAGATGGCAGTCTTCAAACCCTTACCCATACTGCTCAGTGCGATCCTTACCGTCCCACTGATAAAGCAGCAGTGGGGATGTATGCCAACACTGCATTGAGTATATTTGGAATCGCAGAAACGCAGAGCGCGTTGCATCGGGTTCTTTAATTGTTTTCGGTCTTCTAAGTATAGGTTTTGACTAATAATTAAAATCTGAATGAGCGAAAAGCATAGTGAATACTGCCAAGAGTTGAAACTGATCTTAAGTTTAAAATCAGTATGATTACCGATTCCGACGTGGTAAGGAAAGCGTCAAGTCGGATAAGGAGAATTCGGAAAGAATTTCTTTAAGTAAATGTTCAACCAAGGATGAAGAGGACATGTAGATTTTACGAGTAGAGAAATATACCGTTAATCAGCGCCCCTCTCTCCCTAAAATTTTTTATTCATTGTTAACTCAAGAAGTTGTGAATACATCGTGTCATTTGGTACCTTAAGATCTTTCGGTTTCTTGACAGTTTAGTCATACCGAACGCTGACATCATGCCATGACTCTTAAGACTGACCTTTGACAATTGACCCACTTTGCATATTGTTGGGTAAAATATATAATACATGTACATGGCTAGAGCAAACCGACGGCTATTAATCACTTACGTCTTGTGTCCAAGTAAAATAAATATTGTGTGGGAAAGGATGGACGTGTCCTAATGCTGACCAGACTGTTCCAAACCCAACGCCAGTCTTGGTTCGGTCGTGGTCTGTAGAAGGTCCTAAGCTTGTGAGAGTGGCTGTAGCATAACTAACAGACTAAAAAGTCGATTATCCTACAATATTACACTTCACTACACAGCACTTAAACTGAAACTTAATGCCTAAGATGCCACGGATTACGCTTAACCACCCCTATAACTCAGTGGGCAACACCTGAGCTGAGGTATCCACCCACATGTACAGCTAGAATAACTTATGAACACATCACACGGTCTCTTTTGACCCGTGTGTTCCGAGGAAGAGGGCACGGCAACTGAACTCTCAGGTAAGGACGTTACGATGCGTGGTCTACCTTCCGCACTGATACTGGAATTCACACCAAGATGAAGCTATGGAATTTAAGTATTGACCATGCTGCCGTGCGCATTGTTGAACAAAGGTTTCTGCAAAATTTCTGACTTAGAATTACAAAATGGCCAGAAACCGAAATTTGATCATTTCCTGGGTTGACCATGACAAAGTTGTCATTTTGTCTGTTAGCGGTTTGGGAAAGATAGTTTGATTGAGGCACAAAAACGATCAAAATTGTTGAACTTTTGACCTATACACATTTAATCTATTCAGTCTGAACATACGGTGTCCGGCCGACGTCAGATAGGTCAAAAGTCAGGATTGTATCTACTGCAATTCTTCTTGTCATTTTAGGCTCAGACTTTTGCTATTAAATGTACATGACAGGTGACATAAACGTTCTCGACAGTGCTTTTAAGACCGACCCCTATGTACCAATTTGTGTTTATTTATTTCGATTTACCACATTTGTGGAAGGATTGACATAACAGGTGACTATCACCTTTTCAAGACGTCATACCAGACCAGACTGTAAGATGTGTGAAAGCAAAGATGCTGCAAGGAACGCAAAAAGTGTACGAAAACGTAAAGCCTTCAATGTCACTTGGACGGTACAGGTAACGTTACCAGTAACGGGAGGGTGGCAAAATTCGACAACTTGTCTACGTGGATGCGCACGCCTTTTAGTATTGTACATTTGATCCTCTACCCATCAAGACTGAAGCTTTAGTCTCATGGTAGTCATATTACTGTGATTTAAGCTGCACGATCGTGGAGTATATTTGAGTTGCACTAACTTTTGTTCCATCATATATGAATGGTTTATTGAATGAACTCTCTTTGCAGCCCAAAAGATCCGAATCGCGAAATTAAGTACATGTACATAATCTCAACTATGCTTAGCGTGGGATTTCCCATACATAGAAAATACGACAAATCAAATCTCACTGTACATTGAAATCAACACTATACATACAATTACAATTTTCAAGAGGTTGACGATATAGGGCAGGGGACATTTAGCATACCGCTTCGTGGTAGTTGTTGGGTCAATTACACAACACCTGGCTAGAGCAAACCGACTACTGTAAATTATTAACTCCAACTATTGTGTGGGACAAGATAGGCGTGTCCTAAAGCTGCCCAGACTGCTCCAAATGCAACGCCAGTCTTGGTTGGGTCGTGGTCTGGGGAAGGTCCTAAACGTGTGACATCGGCTGTAACATGACGCACAGACTAAAAAGTCGATTATCCTACAATATCAAACTACACTACACAATACTTAAACAGAATCTAAAATACCACAGAAAATGCGTGTCAATGATTAACAATACAGCTAGAATCAGGTCAGATGTCAAGACAGTATCTATTGCACTTCATATTGTCGTTTTGAGGGTCAGGCTTCTTACTTATGTATATTCTCAATACCGCTCTTATAAGGAAGATCCATATATACCGATTTGTACGAAAGAAAAAATGCTAGTAATGCATAGGATGTACGAAAACTAAAAGGTTACAATGTCACTTGGGCGGTACAGGTACGAGCAATCCAGATAAATTGTACCGTTACCGGTAAACCACATAAATTGTACCGTCACCGGTAAACCACATAAATTGTACCTTTAAATTCGATATCATTGGGAAGCTCATAGTATTTAAAGAAAAGGAGCAGCTGACTCAAAGTGAAGTCAAGTTCAAGCTTTGTCTCTCTGTTGTTTTGTCATAGAACATACGTTCTACAAATGCAAATGTCAAGAGTTTCCTAAACATTGTCTTTTCCTGATAGATAGAGAAATACATCTACTACCAAAGATGACAACGACCACCGAGATCGCCATTCCGCAGTCTGCAGAAGACATCGCCCCCTCCTGGGTGCAGCAGGTACTGCAGAAGGACATCCCGGGCGTCACCATCACCGACGTCCATGTGAAAGGATCCATCAGTGAAGGCGAGGGATTAATGAGTGACATCATCGCCTTTGACGCCGAGGGGACAAGGAATGGTACAAGTCAGCACTACAGTCTCGTTGCTAAACTGACAAATTTCAAGCTGCCGTTGACTGTAATGAAACAGTTTCCAAAAGACCTTCATATCAAAGCCGAGACGACTGAAGTTAAGTTTTTCTCCGATGCTGTGCCAGAGCTCCTATCTGTGGCAATCCCGAGCACAGAGCGCAAATCCAAGCCTAAAGCAGGGAATGAAGATGACGAAAACAACCCTCCTGCTGATTCCTGGTTCCTCCCCAAATGCTACTTCGCCGCCACCGATCCAAGCTCCATGGTGTCCGTCAGGGTTATGGAGAACCTGAAAGCTCAGGGGTTCTCCATAAAACCTGACCGCCAACCGCTGAGCCGTGAGGAGATGATGCTGGCAGTCGAGGCCCTGGCGCAGGTACACGGCCTGTCACATCAGCTGGAGGTCCGTTCGGGTAAACCCCTTCCTGAGAAGTACGACTGGATCATTACTAGCTCAGATCCTGCAGTTGTGATGGCTGCAGCAACGTTAACCTACCAATATCAGAACGCCGTGAAGGGATTCGCCGCAGCTTTTCCTGACCAGGTAGATCTTATAGCTCGTCTGGAAAAGTTAGACCCCTTGTTGATGATAGAGGAGGACCCAAGACCTAAAGTGCTTTGCCATGGAGACTGTTGGCTCAATAACATCATGATCAAGGTAGGACATCACACTTATTTCTTCCTTGTTGAAATGTAAACATTGTGATTTCTTATTGTGTTTCGCTTGTTAAAACTGCGGTCTTTGTCCCAAACACAGCGCGTTGGAGATGTGCCCACTGACGCAAGGTTGGTGGACTGGCAGACAACCAAATACAAGCCGCCAACCTCTGACCTGACGCTCCTATTTCTTTGCAACACGGGCTGGGACGTCTTCCACAACCACAGGGACGCTATCCTGGCCCACTATCACCACAAACTGCAGGAAACTCTGGGTCCAATCGGTGAGAATCTTCATAATACGTTACAAACTGTTAGTTCCATTGGCCAGCGGATAAAAGACATTTACTTCCAAACGTGTCTAAAAGAAATACATAACGACAACAAAGGTGGGGCTGCCAAAATTAAGTTAAGATCATATAGAGTATTTAAAACTACATAAAATGAAGAAAAATATTTAATAAGTAATGCAAATATGAGGGACAGGAATGCAGTCACAAGATTAAGAATCAGCTGCCACAAACTACATATTGAAACGGGAAAACATACCCGCACTCCTCTAGAACAACGATTATGTGAACATTGTACTTTGAATAGAATAGAAGACGAATGTCATTTTGTGGTAGAATGCAGATTATATACCCAAGAATGTATGGAGGTGATAATGAATTGTATAAGCTTGTACAAAACCTATTTCCATACTCCACACATTTAGGTACTGTACAAAAATTCATATTCCTAATGCGACTAGACAAACCTCCTATTGAAAAACGTGTCTGTTCTGTTATATCTAACGTTACTATAACTGTCACAAGCGAGCAGTAGAATTTATCTAAAGATAGTCATATTCTTTTTGTATCTGTTAACTGTACTTGTTATTTTGTTTTGTTGTGACCTGTACTTAGCCAAGTGTGGCAGAAACATGCAATAAAGGTCTCAATTCATTATCACTATGTACACATTCACAGCAAAACGTTAAAGTTGGATGCTACGTGTTCTTTATTTTGTTTTTGCATTGCTGTAATGTTATTTACTCACCAATCAAGAAGAAGGAATATTGATGGGTGGTTGTGATAGTACACGTTCCAACGGATACCATTTTCTTCCAGAATCCTCTGGCCTACAAAACTACACGCTGGAAGAGTTGAAGGCCGACTTCAAAGCCGACTGTTTGCCGGGGGTGATCAACCGTTTCCTACACATGGTGGTCCTGCCTGCCGACCAGAATCTACTGCGGATAATACAGGAGATCCAGGAGTGGGGGGTCATCTAAAGGTGCACATTTCAGTACGACTGTTAAAGGCAACCAAAGCAATATAAGGGCCCAAATTATGGAAATAGAAGAAATGCTGATATCTTGATGGTAGTGACATTTACTAACACTATTTGGCACATTTGCGTAATAACTTTATACTTTGAGCGTTATTTTACAATCGCGCAAAAACGTGCCGTGCAATGATTCCCTTAGTTTCTCGAGCCAACAGAAACCCCGGCGACGATTTTCAGTGAGTTCTCACATCACAACGACGTCGTATTTTTGCATGATGGACGTCGCTATACATTGTGGTAGTGTAATCATGTATAGAAATGACTTAATAAATTGACTTTCAAAATCCGATTTTCGGACCCTAATATCATGCTTGAGTTTCCTTTAACATCGGTAAAGCCGATGGCTAGTCCTTCAACAGTCAGTTCTTGTGTTTGTTTGTCAAAGAAGGAGAGAAGCGTAAATTCTTTTGTTGGGAAGATGTAAACTGTGATCATACAGATCGCCAAATCATCTTCTCGTGTATCACGTTAAATAAACAATACAGACACTCATTTATCAATTAAGCGAATTTGAGTCATAAGTTGGAGTTTGCAAGTAACATGGCTGTTGGTAACTTAAGTTAGGATGTGACAATATACTTAATTTCGATTCATAGATATAGACAATTGTATAATAATTGTATACAAAACATGTAACCATGCATTACTTAAGGTCTTGCATTTCTGAACGAGTAACGTCTTTGCTAACAACTCAAAAGGATAACTTTATGAAATATGCAATATATCGCCATGACATCTACATCGTTATCGCTGGGATTGATATTATTGTAATAGATATATTGTATTTACCATTATATACATTTTAATGATATGATATAATCAAGCTAGATTTTACTGCCAAAGTTTCCGATGGCAGTACGACTTCTTCACAAGCACATAGATTTGTGCACTATAGACTATATAAGATTTCCCTGATAAGAAAACCAAGGATAGATTTCATTCATTAGATAAAATGATTCGCCAGGCAACAACACAAATGGCTTTAATAACATCAATAGATTCACGGTTGAGTAACATAATTGAAGGACTTACTGAATATTTTATGTGATGTTACCGTTACCTATATCAGAGAGACTAATGTAGTTAGTCTTTTCGTGTATCCGATGACACACATCATAACACCAATAAAGAATTGTTGTTTGCTTGATACACTGTGTTCTGTGGTTCAATTCGCAATACCAGCTTTGTAGTCCTGTGGTTTAGCTGGAATTGCTGGAATTTTCTTTTTAGTTTTAGTAATAATAAGTTTATCGCAAATTCCTGCCCAAAGGCTAATTGCAAACAACATACATAAAATAATAGGGTATTAAAAGAGGCTAGACTAGACTATACAAACATAATTGTCTATCCAGAGGATGTCATCTATAAAATTAAGGTGGTGTGGCCCAACAGAGAAAATCGAAGCATGATAAGCTATAAAATACATATTTTGTATGCTGTGAAATGTATTGAACCGTTACAGTCTTCGTCGTACAGATATTTCAGACACTAGATCATTAACCTTTATCAGTTCGTCTTGCTACCATCACCTGGAAATGAGCTCATCGCCTAAAATACATCCGCTCTGCCGGTCGTTCACCTTTTGGTTCAGGTCAAGAGTCAAAGGTTACAGTCACGGTTTATCAGCTAGTTTAGCAGCTCTTGCAGACAGAGTAAACAGAACTGTGCGTCACATTTCTGTAGCGTTACACTAAGTCATCGGGTTTAATTGGGTGCATGTCGTCACTCTAGATCTATCTAATAGACAAAATATCCCTTTAAGAAGCGCGGCCCACAGTGGAATTGTGCAGTTCACTTCCTACCTGGCCGATTCTGGTACCACATATCGGTCCCCGTATCTGACACCACCTGGTTAACTCAGCCTTCAACAATGGCGCTGGACTTCCTGCCCATCCCGCTGACATGGATCCTACTGGCCTTACTACCTGTGCTCTTTTACCTGTGAGTATTAATTCTACAGTGTCTATGTTGCACTTAGCGCCATCCTATTTCTACCGGGGCTCCTACACTCGCTTCCCTCAAATAGGATGGCACCCGGCCCAGGCTAGGTTGCACTGGGTTAAGCGTCTGAGATTTATTATACCAGGTCTTTTAATACCCGTTTTTACCTTTCATGATCATTGAAATCGGCTGGTCAGTTTTCAATGAAAGGTAAAAACAGGTAAGGGTCAGGCCAGGTAAGGATTAGACGCTTTGGCGCCATGAGGTGCAGTTCAGTGAGATGCCGCCTTATTTACGAAGTTGGAATCTGTAACGTTAATGATATTGGTTGAAACTGTGATTTTTTATGTGATTTTTGTTAGTTCGGTTACTTTAGGACACAGGCATTGCAGAGTGAATAAAAAAATATTTTTCATCTTCATGTTTCATCTTGATCAGAAAAAACAACAACAGTAGACTCGGAATTCCTGGTCCAAATACTAGGGGAAAATCTAATACTTTCACGTCCCTCGAATAGGATGTTAAATGGAGGTCCTGTGTTTGAGGAGAGCCACACCTCGAGCACGTTAAAGAACCCACCATACTTATCGAATTTAAGAGTAGGGGTCCTTACCGATGTGAGTGGTTCAAAACCTACAGTCCTATAGCCGCACATGGGGCAATTGTCGTATTGAGGTCACCTGAGTTTAAGCGCCGAATGGCAGCCGCTCCAGACCCTTGCAATCTAGGCCCGCCAATTGTGCGCTCCTCGCAATTCAGCCCCTGGCTGCGAAGAGAGAGTACCGGTAGTCGGCCTACCCAATAATGATAATAATAATAATAGTAATAATAATACTTTCACATGTTTTTAGTAGAATAAGAAATATTTCGTCACCCAGTGGCCCCTCCCCCAATTTTTTAGATGCTAACTTGAGAAGCTAATACATTTTGTACATTCAATGAACTTTAGTGTGACATTTAGTATCTTAACTTAAGCTTCTCCCTGCTGCCTAACCTTGATAACCAATACAAATTTTGTGCCAAATGGGTAACCTTAGCAGACTGAGGGTTAATTAACATCTTTTAGTATCTTGATAGTTCAGTCAAGGAAGGCTGACAGATGCTGACATCATGCCTAGAAATAGCGATGACAGGTAACAGCAAACTGACCTATGTCCCACTTTGCATATGGCGGCCATAGGTTAATTCCACAACACCTGGCTAGATTAAATTGATTCAAACTTCTACTCTCCTTGTAGATAACCATTGTGTGCATTTGTCTTTTTGCTGCCTTTTTATGCATAATTTTGGTGGTACATTTTCATTCTTTCTTTGAAATTTAAGAAAAATGTGATGATACAGTAGAAAGGTCAGCTAGGCTGAGACTGGCCTCCCACATAGATACAGACAACAATGCAAATATACTTAAGTGAACACACATCAAACAGATGTAGCAAGCACAACTTACAGATCTAACTAAAGTAAAATGACTGTACAAAATGTTAGCAAATGTGTGGAGTGGAAAATATCTAAGACCACAAAAAATTAATATGATTAAAGAACATAACAATCAAGATGGAAAGGATGGCAGGTTTGTAGGGGTGATCGGAAGTTTTGTCTTTTCAGAAAATCTTATCACTTGTTAGGTAACTTGTTACTGCACTTGTGGTGCCAATTACACACAAAACTGAGCTGCAACCACACATCTGCTTAGAGATGAATTGACTGGGACCAGGTAGCCTGACGAATTGCGCTCCTACTGGCCAGCCGGTCCTGTGACCGCCAACCTCCGGCCGAGAGCTTAATGTGTTAACACAGGCTAGGGCCCAGGCACCTGCTTTGAGCCCATATTTGGGCATAGCAGAAGGTTCTAGTTTGCTGACTTGCTGCGGGGGTCAGACAGAGTTCAGAAAAGAGGTCAGAATACAATACCTCATTAAAACACCTGGTGGTACGGGTATGGTTAAGGCCTGGGGGAAAAAGTTGTGTTTCCGGTTTCCCGATTGGCCCTAACAAAAACCTGCCGACCCCAGCTGCAGACTTTTTTTGGGATCAAAGGCATTTTTGATTTAACATCTGAGTGATGAAATTCAAAACAAAATTGAACAGTTGATGTGATGTTATCACTTCTGTGTTAGATTTTGTGCAACATTTAACGTTGGGTAACCTAAATTCGGGATTTTTCCGATAATGGTTGACTGAAATCAATCTAGCAGAACAATAAACCATCCTTTTTTCTATTATTCTGTCAGTATCATGTACTATCTTTGCACTAATCATATATATGGTAGATTTTGTCTCTAGTCGTGCTGACACCATAATATTTCAACTTCAAACTACCGTCCGCCGCACGCACAATTACGGTGCTGTCGGACAGGGGGGCACATTAATTCGGGAGAGAAGATTCGTCTTGAATATCTTACCGCTAATCACATTTTATACAGCAGCTATTCGTTCTATCCTTGGCTTGAGGAGAGTGCTATGGATATAGACGTGTCCAAGTAAAAAAAATACACGAAAAAACGGCCGTACCGCACACATCAGGCCAGTTCGGGAACAACCCGTGTGTTGAGTCGGTAGAACTTCACTCAAAGTCGGCCCATCGTCATCATCGGGCAACGTGTAACGTTACATTATTCATGGGAAGTTAGCTGGATGCCGTAGCAATGGTAATACCACTATGTCCATGTGTTCCTTGTTGTGTTAGGAGCAAAATTTGAGGAAAATATCTTCCTCAGTCCACTATCACACGCAGCATTTAGACAAAAAGTGTTCCTCACAAACCTTTGTCGTCTGCTTGACAACAGGATTCTGGTTAACAATATGGCGGCGGGAAAATACACGTGCCGTAGGTTGTAGCAACAGAGAGGAGTTTTGATGATTGATCACACTTAGAATCCAGTTGCAGGTTAGCAAAAGAGATTGTAATAAGTTGTCTTATAAATAATTGTGTTTAGCAGGCAGGAGATGTGACATTTGTCTTATAAACCAGCGAACAACCGTGCTGGGTGATTCTCCCACGAAGCCCCCAGACTCTGTCAATAAGGGACGGAGAGTTTTTGACGTCGCCAACTTCTAATGCATGGTTATCGAAGCTTTTCAGCCAGTGTTCTGAATACGTTAGTCTATCTGCTTTGCATTGCTGGCGTTATAACTGATTTTGCATCTAGCACATATCCCTAAATACCCCGTTTTCGAAAAATGCCGACTTTAAGTACCCCACGAATTTAGGTTACCCAACGTTACTTCCACAACCACCAACTCAACTAGCCTTTCTGTTTCATCCCTGAAACCTCTTTGTCATAAAATTATATTCTAAAGATATTTCTGATCATGGTCATTGCTATATCCTTTAAGCCCCTAGCTGTCACATGGCTGTACGTATACAATAGGTTTGCAAAATCAAAGTCAGGATGCTCTTGGGACAGTCATGGATGTGTCGTATAGGATTCAGCTGCCTTTTGACGGAAAAGGTTGCCATAAATCTTTGATGATCTTTTCTGTCATAGCCTCCCTGAAAATCAGACATATCCCTCTAATGATCCCTCGGATAGGATGTCCCTGACGGATAGTACATTACATTAAATGGAGGTCTTATGTTTTAGGAGAGCCACATCTCAAGCACGTAAAAGAACCCTTAGGTAAATCAAAAGGAGTAGGGGTCTTTCCCAATGTGAGTGGATCAAATAGATATATACTGGATATCGGATATGCAGCTTGTACTCTTCAGTACAAACCTGGTGTGTTACGCCATGAGGCATTTTACCGGGTATGCAATACAAACTGTTGTTATAATTATGCTTTGTTATCATGAGTACTTTTGATTGCACTTCTGTGTGTATTCATGCTCAGTTCATTTAAGTTATTTATGTTCTTGTCAATTACATTACTTTTGGTTTCCGTGCATACATTACCCAGATTATTTAAAGTTTCAGTTATCTTCAGTTCAACCTCTGACCTCTCCTGCTCACTTTTAAGTTCATCATATTTGATTGAAGTTTTTGTTCTTGTACTCCAGAATGAATAGTGTGAAATTATGGATAACGAACACTAATGGAGATCTGAATAAAACAAACAAACAAACAAATTAACTGCCTTTTCAGGTATGCTATACGGCCCCAGCAATTGCTGAAGAAGATGGGAGTCCCCCACCCCAGCCCACTGCCGATCATAGGAAACATGCATCAGACCATGAAAAATGTGAGTTCTGTGTAGGCTCAGCTGTAGTCTCCGAATTTTTGAAACCAATTTATCAAATTGATCATAAAGGAAGTACAGAATTAACTTGGCACTACAAGTAGTACTAGTAGTATAATATAATAATAAAGTTTTCTGTGTTGTGAAAATCTTGATAGTATTTATCATCTACAGGGAGTCTGGAACCCTGACGCACAAGTGAAGAAGATGAAAGAGTTTGGCGCTGTGAGCGGGTAGGTTGAAAAAACCCTGACAGTATATTTTACATTGTTCAACATATTTTATAACAGCATTGATAACTTGAAGTGTAGATTGTAACGTTATATCTGTAGTACTTCTCAGTCACCACAACTCGATCCTTCTTCTTGCACAGAGTCTATATGGGACGGACCCCATATGTCACCATCTCTGACCCAGAAATGCTGCGAGAAGTCTTCGTCAAGCAGTTTCATAAGTTTACCAATCGAGCTGTGAGTACATGAAATTGATTTGATTTCAATATGCTCGGCAATGCATGGGATATTCCTGATTACTCTCTTGTCAAATTTCAAAGCCATACAGTCTGAATGAATGATTTTATTTGCACAGCAATTGCATCGGTGACAATGTACATGTATGGCAATGTACTGATAACATAATTAACAATCTAGGTGTATTTTTCCACAATTCTAATTACGACTTTATTATATCAAATGTAATCTACAGTGATAACTAAACGGAACTATTCTAGATATTGCATTGCATATTTCTAGGCTACTTTGCGACTTACTTAAAGTTTACAAATGAAATCAAACCACAATACTAGTAGTTCTTAATTTCCAAAGACAACCAAATGAATTATATTATCTGCACTCACACTTTTTAACACACTGAATGAAATGTTTTCATGTTGAACAACAGAATAGACATGGACACAACATTTAGTTGTGACGAAATGTCTAGAATGCTCGCACCTCCAATGTGAATACTGTGATGTCAGAGTTCACTGCATCCAATGGAGTAATGTTATCTGCGCTTAAATGCTCCTGTAAATCGTCCAGATTCCACTGTACTGATTAGTTTGTTCTTATCATTCGGTCCTGGTAAATTTGGGCCCTTACACCACAACAATTAAGGTGGAAGTGTTGGGAGCCAATGTTTGGGCATCCCAGCGAGGGATCATAGTTCGTTCTTGTCAATGAACCCCCCCCCCCAAAAAAAAAGACTAGAAATTTACAAGGAGTAATAAATGTTATGTTGTTGATTGTGTTTATTTCAGGCAACTGGGATGTCCCTGAATGTCAAGCCGCAGTGTCGTATGCTGACGGATCTGGTGGATGAGGACTGGAAGAACGTACGAAGCACCGTCAGTCCAGCCTTCAGTGGTGGCAAGCTGAAACAGGTGTGTCATATAGTCTTGACATGTCTAAATATTCTACCTTTCGAGGAGAGGATACTGGTTTTGAAGCATACCTTATATGTAAGATGTTCAACATGATGACAAATCTTCTGCTTCATAAATATTCACACCTTCAATTTTAAAGTTCCATGTTTGCCATAGTCTCCATGCAGTCCTTCCAACCAACCTGCAAGTTGTACATTGCATGTATCCAGTACAGATTTTTCACATTCGAAACAATGCAATGTGACAGTGAAATTTAACATTTGTCATGTGTCGATCATGAATTCTATTTTTCTTGAAGACAAAATGAGACATTTAAAAACAATGTCATAGTGGTTGATAGATTGTAAGAAAAGGCAAACCATTTTGTGGTTCTTGTGTGTAAGAAAAGAAAAATAATAGCCATGCAGGGCAACATCTCACTCAACCAGTGAGTAGTAGTGTATAACTCTATGAATAGTTATCACTATGACAGATTTACCTTGTTTCAACAGATGGCAGGAGCAATGAACACCTGTGCCGACATGCTGCTTGAAAATCTTGGCAAGTCTGCTGAGAAGAAAGAGTCTTTTGACGCTAAGGAGTGAGTATCATCTTATTACCTTCGCCGAGAAGGTTCTATTTTCGTCAGCCAGTGTGTGTGTTTGTCTATGTGTGTGTGTGTGTGTGTGTGTGTGTGTGTGTGAACATGATAACTCAAGAATTCTTGGATTGTCTTCATACTTTTTATTTGGGTAGGTCTTCTTGAGCCCTTGAAATGATTAGATTTTGGGCCCCCTAGTAGATTGCTATGGTACTGCAGCGGAACTTTTGGGTTTGATATGTCGTGTTCTGGACATGCTATATGGTCATGATTTTGAGTAGTAGATAGCTCTTGACAATGTGTCTTTTATTCTCAATGTTGATATGAACATTAGATATCCGCATTAATGCTAATTTAGAAGACATGGAGAAAAAACTGCTGACAGACATTCCTTGATTAAATTACTTTTCAGACTGACAAGTGGGTTCACCACAGACGTCATTGCTCGCACAGCTTTCGGTTTGGAGGTTGATTCGCAGCGGAACCCCCAGGATCCCTTTGTGGTGCATACAAGGAAACCTTTCGCTGTTGCATTCAGGAACCCATTGTTCTGGCTCTTCTGTGAGTTAATGTCTGAATGTGTATAATTCAAATATTCTTAAGATATCACTGTTGTTGGTGTAGCACACAACACGCTATTGAGAAATAAACATTTACATAACAGCAAGCGGTTATCAAATATAAGCATCATACCCGAATACAAGTAAATGGATGAAAATAACAACCTAGCAGTGATTTATAGACGACATGAAAGTAAGAAAAAAAACCAAAACAGATTCATTTGCGCGGTCTATACATAGCCATGAACACATGTACATGTTGTGTTTGCTTTGTAAAACGTTTGATATCTTTCAGTATTGCCAGATAAATACATATTCTAAGATCATGAACAATTTCTCACTTTTCTGCCACTGTTTTCCTCTGCAGTCCTTTTTCCCAAGATCATGAAACCTATTCTGGAGACGTTCCAGTATGGTTTCTTGGACAAAGATGTCTCAAGCTTCTTCTACAATGTAGTTGACCAGGTGATGGAAATGAGGCAAATGGAAGGCCAAGCACATGTAGGTATCTGAGTCTGTAATCATATCTGATCTCAACTCCATTATATAGACTTAACATACAAATTCATAGCTGAAGGCCAATTGCAAATGAACATTTAGTAATTGCAATCTATATAATGTCCTTGGTAATTGTTATCTATTATCTATTAGGTATGCAAACATACAAACAAATGAAAGGTATTTGTATCGTTCAATCCGTGGCACATTGGGCAGTAAGTTTCCTTGCTGTTTCAGTAGCACTGGGTATATTTTTACATGGAGGGGTTGCTTAAGCCCTTCCCTTATGACGTGTTCGCGGCACCTCCTCAAACACAGGACCCCCAATTTACATCCAAGTTACCAACTACATGTAATTGGAAAAAGAAGCCCAACTGTGAGGCTGCTACCAGTTGAGCCGTAGGTATATCCATTAATACTGTAAATGCAGAAATGTTTGCGGTGGTCTTATGTTCATGGTTTTTGCTGTGAAAGTTCAGCGTGAACCCTTAAGCTGCCAGTCCCGACTTAACTAGGGATACAGAAATATGCCTTGTGTGCTGGACCCGGTTATAACCGGGATAGGGTATTCCCCAGAACAAAACAGCTTTGCGTGCGTGTAGCGCACGAAGCCGGGAAGTTAGGGGAGTTAGCGCCGCCGGGTGTTTCGCGTGTTTCGTGAGGGAGGTCAGGGGTCAAACATTTTTGATTTTTACTTGGCTAAAAAACCTGGCAGCTTAAGGGTTAAAACCCCCCGCGAAACTTACTGCCCAGCTATGACTGTAGCGCTTAAAACTATTGTTTCAAACGCGAACTTCAAACCACTGCGAACAGTCTATTTTCTCCCTACCGAAAAATAAAAACAATGCAAACTTAAATGCATTTACAGTATTATGCTAGAAATTGATGTTGTGCCAACTGTATGCATGTTGTCAGTTGTTGATTTGTAACCCTGTGTGTTTGAAGGGACGTGTGGACTTCATGCAGCTGATGATGAATGCTCACAAGTTTGATGAAGACGACAACAAGGAAGAAGGGATTCAAGTGCAAGGAGTCAAAAAAGGTATGACTGTTTGTAAGCATAACCTATAGACTTCCTTTAAGCTTTACATGTAGGTATAGTACGCCTGGTCCAATTTTGCACAGTTTGGTGCCAGCTTCGTAAGACCAGACTGTAAGGCTTGATCCACTCATTACAAGATGGACCTCTAAAAATGTGGTGGGATCTTTAACATGTTCGATGTGTAGCTGATGGGGACCCCAGCTTTGAATAATGTCTCATCCATGAGGCTGTCTCTAACCAAAGATAGGTACTCATTTTCACCTGGTTTGAGTGAGGAAATAGGTGTTAAGTGCCATTCCGAAGGGCACAACATTGTGGTCTGCTCCAGGGAATCAAAGCCATGCAGAACCAGAACAACCCTGACCACAAGACAGCCTTGTAACCTTGTTAACATCTCACAAACATCTTACATGCAGTCTTCACTTGTTTTTAAGAAACACCTTACCCTGGTGAATGTATTATTTTTTGTTAAAGCTTTCTGATAATTGTTATCATTCAATGATCTTGTGTATTGATGTAGCAAGATCTTTTAAGTCTTTGATAGATGACTTTGAACCTTATCATGATTCTGATTTCAGCACTGACCAGGGACGATGTTGTGGCAAATGGATTCCTTTTCTTCATCGCGGGTTACGAGACGACGGCACACACGATGGCGTTCACGTTCTACAACCTGGCCTTAAACCAGGAAGCTCAGGACAAGGCTAGGGAGGAGATTAACCAAGTCATGGAGAACAGGGTATGCTCCTGGGTGTTTGCTACATTCCTTATTTACCATTTATGTCTGAAATCCAGCCATAGTAGCTCTTAGCTGCTCACCAAGTCAGGTATGTAGCAATGAAGCGCAGACAAAGCTGATACATGTACGTTTCCGGTTCAATGGCCTACCAGGTTTAGCCTGCTGTATCTAAACCTATCATAGCTGCAAAGATTCTTCATCTTCTTACACAAATAGCGTAAAAGGACAAAGAGACTAGACAGCTATGATTAAGGTTTGGATACTGGGCTGCTAGGGGGTTACGTGTGTTTGTCTTGTATTTGAAAGGTAGGGAGTTCAAAGCCTGTCCGGGTCATGCCAAAGACTTGAAAAATGATACATAAAATCATTGTTTTCTCTTCTTAGTACCTACACATCAAAAGATGTGGGACGGATATTTACAAGCCATTAAGTACTCGACAGAATAAAGACCAAATTGAATATTCCCTGGTGTTGTAAGAGCTTTTAATGACTAACTTAGATACACTGGTCTGTATATAGGAACTGGTTGACTACGAGGCTGTCAACAAGATGACATACCTGGAGATGTGTATCAACGAGACCCTCCGCATGTATGCGCCAGCTTCGGGGTAAATCATCATACGATTCACATAATACACACACGCACGCACACACACACACACACACACATATAAATCTTTAGTTATTCAAAGACGTTTTAACAAACATTCTTCATGCAAGAGGACTAAAAGTAAACCTTTCCTCATGTATTATTACGTATACCTTGATCTTGAGTAGTGATGTGTACATGAATGTAACATCATCAGGTACTGGGTACAGGTACTAGTACAGACTGGTTTAGGTATAGGTCTGGACCTGTAGCAGTCCTTAAATTATTTGACAAAGTAACCTGTGGTTTTGATGACAGATAACATGAATAAATGGTTAACATGTACAGAATGTTTTACTTATTATCTAGACTTCAGGTATCTTATGCTTTCCACTAGAAGATGGTTTCAAAATCAAAATTAATGCTTATTTCATCTATCACACAATACATACATAATTTATACATGTACTCACCTTTCTCCAGTGCTTAGACTTTGCCTCTTTGTTGAAGGAAGAACACATTTTTAGTTACAAAATTATATAGTTCTAGTAATTATAACAGAAATGTACATTTGAGTGTTACAATACGTCTATTCGAGTACACTGCCAGTGACATCGGTGTTCCCGTACCTAGATGATTTTCATGGTACCTATTCATGTCCCTTTTATTGAGGTATTTTGAGCCCTGATATTGGAAATTGTATTTTCAGCGTTGTCCGTGTTTCTAGTGATGAGGTCAAGATGAAATGGCTAACTATCCCCAAGGGAATGAATGTTATTGTTCCTATTCTCGGAATCCACAACGACCCGGAACGATGGCCGGAGCCGAAAAAGTTCATCCCAGAAAGGTACATTGTCTTGAACTCTCACAATTCTGCAACGCAATCCTCAGACCACCACATTAAAAGAAATGGTGGTATTGAGGCCTCCTAAAAATGTCTTCAACATCTGGAGTGTGTATCACGTTAATAGTCTTGTGTCTAAAGAATGATGTTTTGATGATGTAACATTCAATTGAAAACAATGGTTCCCGTATATATTTGGCAAAAAACACATAAATTGAATAATACTATTGTTGTTGTTGAATATAATAAAAAAATGTCGTATTTTGTTGTCATATGGTCTTAACATCAAGCATTACTTGCATAGCCCAGTGGTCAGTGACCCTGCCTCTAAACCAAGAGGTTGTGAGTTTGGATCATGGCTGTTGTCACTCACCCAGCTTGTATGCTACTAGAAAGGGTCACAGTCCTATAGCCGGCATCACAATTCATGCGGGCGTTGGCCGACTTTGTAGATCGCCCGAAGATCGCCGAATTTCAAAATTGCCCGAGCGTCCACTTTTTTTTCCAATTTTGACGTCCGTCGAAGACTAAAAATCCCACATGAGATGGTACCATCTCTTGGGCATGGATGAAGTCAGTATCGACTAACCTGGTAAAAGGCCAATATTTGGATTAAATTTTATTTCTAAAAATCGACCGAAGCCCGCGTAATCGACAGGACGTCGGCCGTACTTCGGCCAAAAATGCACATTTGAAGCTCGCCAACACGTCGGACGAGCTCAATTTCTTATTTGTGACCGGGGCTTAAGGACAGGAAGTTAAGCCATGGTTCACTGTTCATTATGCTTGTTGAAAAGAACTAAATAGGAGGGGAATTTCCATGGTTCCATGAACCTGTAGATATTGTACCGAGTGGCTGTCTTCCCTGTCATGACTAGTGGAAGAGAAGCTCTTCAGTGAGCTAAGCTAGATTGAGATCACTCTCTAATTTTCCTTCACACCATGCTACTGTAGGTTCACGAAGGAAGAAAGGGAGAAGAGGGATCCGTACGACTGGCTACCGTTCGGGGCGGGGCCGAGGAACTGCATCGGGATGAGGCTGGCTCTGATGGAGCTGAAGGTCGGACTGGCCAATGTGCTGATGAAGTACCGCATCGTGACCGGACCGGACACTGACGTACGTTCTTATAACGATACAATAACTTTGTACATCTTATGCAGACATGTTCCCGTGGTACAATTGGTTTAAATGCAGTCCTACTGGATCAAATTTTGTGTATCCGTGGGCGGAGGTTTGATCCCAAGGTTGGCCCCAGCTCAGAGATGTTGTTAGGGATCCGGATTGCATTCCTCATTTTGGTTGGTGATATAAATCTGGCAGCACGAGGAGCATCCCAAAAATTCAAACTTTCTGGCGAAGTGTGTTCTTATTTGCCTGGAACAAAGACATCATATCAAGAGTAGATTACACAAAATTCTCTTGATGGTATCTTTCTTTTATGTAAACTGGAAGGGAAACATAACACTATAATTGCTTCACTATTACTACAACATTGGAACAAGTTTAATGCAGTCTGATAATCACCTGTGCAATGTACAACTTACTCTAAGTACTTTGTTTGCTATGTTTATTTATTGTTTACTTTGATGTGTTTTCTTCAGATTCCATTGAAGATGATGAAGTTCAAGCAGTTCCCCACCCCTGAGAACGGGATTAAACTGAGGGCGGAGCTTCTGCAGTCCGGGGGTGACTGAGCCTTTATCGGTTGACAGAAAAGAAAGGCCACAACTTTTACATGTTAAAAGTTTTCACAGTACTGTGATATCCTATACTAACAAGTCACATTTGCAAAAGAAACTCTACATGTAATTCCTTTAAAGAAAGAAATGTTGACCAATCCGCGATGTTCTGAAAAGGAATGTATAACTTTCTCAGTGTTCAAAATGCTGGCCCAAGAGATGTAGCTGGTAATTAACTATCAAGCAATGTAACCCATCGGAAATTGTGCCACATCGAGATCCAGTGCTTGCCACATTAAACCTTGACATTTTGATTGTAAACCCACATGTAACCCTTGCAAGGCAGGGAGTAACAAATGATTAACTGGATTGAGTGAATGATTGAATGAGAGTGAGTGAGTGAGTGAGTGAGTAAGTGAGTGAGTGAGTGAGTGTGTATGAGTGAGTGGGTGGGTGTGTGAGAGTGAGTGAGTGAGTGTGTGTGTGAGAGTGAGTGAGTGAGTGAGTGAGTGAGTGAGTGAGTGAGTGAGAGAGAGTGAGCTGGTGAGTCAATTCAGTAAGCATTTCAAAAATGACACATACTTGAATTTCAGTGAACTAGTAGATGTAGCCTGCCCAACAAGAAAGGCCTGCATGACTTTTCTAAAAGGTGTAATCAGGCAAAATTACTCATAATGGGACCATTCTAATTAAGTGCTTGTATTAATCAATTGGTGGGTGGTTAGGGATGTTTCTGAATATACTGTATTATGTATGCAAAGAATTTGCATAATTTGTAATGCACAGTTGCCCTAGCCTGAACTCAATCAAGCTCCTGTAACGGCTTGCAGCCCTGTAACCGCATAGCCCCCCGGGAAGGGGACAGAAATCCCCGGACAGCTGGAGTTTGCGTTATACAGACTACAGTTGCCCTTGCAATCCTCCATCAAGGGAAGTATGCTAATGACTGTCTGAGTAGGACACACTAAACTATGCAAATGTCTTGAATTAATTACATGTATGTCTGCTTGGAGCAAAGCATAGTTATAGCCATTTGAATGTGTACATTTAATCTGGAGAGCAGAATCTGATTGTCCTTGGTCTGAGACCAATTTCTTGCTTTATTTCAAATATTAGCATAATGTTATATTTGTCTACTACTAGTTGTTGCTTGCAACTCTAATTCAATTACACTCCACACAGGTGTTGTGTATGATTTAAGTAATACTATAATGTTGTGGTGAATTTTTAAATCCAATTCTACGATGGTTAATAATTACTTGTTGATTTCAATGAGGCCAACATGATAGCAATGATTTATTAAATGCATTTAACAAGGGCTCTTATATCTTAATGATAATAACTTTATTGCACAACAATTGTACAAGGTACAAAGTATGGCATCCACTGGTACATTATAAGAAAACATTCTATTAGGCTAATCAATCTATCTTATACAATATGGTGTAGTAGTATTGGATGACAATGGGATTTTACAATCATTGGAGGAGTTTCTAACGTCTAGACATTCTTTGATATATTTTCCATTGTATACCATGCAGGGGTTGTCACATGTCATTATGTACAATTTGCTATTCAAGTCCATTGAGATAAATCCGACAGATAGCATTGAGTATAGTGAATTACGTATATCAAAATATTTGGGACAAAGAATCAAAAAGTGATATTATATACAAGGTTAGACAATAAAAAGATATTTCAAATCAAGACATGATTTATCATCCTTCTCTCTTTCTTTCTTTCTCTCTCTCTCTCTCTCTCTCTCTATATATATATATACAAATATAGTTTGTATAGCATATGTGTTAAAATCTAACTAGTTAAGGTTCCATGGTGGATATGGGTGGTGCCCATCCCTAGTCCATTGGTAGTGGAGTGTATTCAAACTCCCATACTCCTCATAAATGCTGTACTCAACATTGCACAACGATGCACAGGGAACGTTCTACCTCTAAGCACCGGTGGTTGACTGTACATTGTAGGGGTAGTATGATATTACACTGTCGTTTGGCAAGTTTTATTCTAGGACCTTTGGCAGCACATGGGACATCTCCCTGCTAATGTAGGGTTCAGCACATCTTAGCACTAAGCTACCCTGAAAATATATTTCAGGGTAGCGAGTGTAGGAGTACTACTAGTCCCGGTAGTAATTGGATAGCACCCAGGCCACATCTCAGGGCCTCAGGCGACGAAAGTCTTCTGGACGCGTTGGATGCGGGCCCGGCACATGGGACATCTCCCTCCGCGCGTGCGCAGCATCTGCACACAGTTCTCACAGCAGCACATGTGTCCGCACGGAATGAGCACCATGCACGCGGTCTCGTCCATACAGATCTTACACATGCGCTCTTCCATCAGCTGCTGTAGCTGCCGCTGGAGGCTGATGACGTCAGAGGGAGCTTGCTCCTCCTCACCTGTGGTACCTGTGTGAATGTTCAGGTAACAACTTTGATTATTAGAAGAAAAAAACATGAATTCAGAATTTAGTTAGACTGGAATCGACCCTATTCTAGCTCTGGTTCGCTCCTCTGAGCGCTTCCCTGCGAATATCAGGCCATATCATACATGTAGCTGCAATATAGGATGGAAACTGTACTACGTTAACGTTCTGAGATTTAGATAAGTGCAAAACCGCATTCCCAGTAACGTTATGCATTAGAATGATATACAACCGTAATGACAATATCGTACCTTGCGCCTCGCTCGGAGCCGGCAACGGGGCCTGTGCTCCGGACACAGCCTGTGCTCCGGACACAGGTGGATTTTCCTGTGCGGTCTGAGTCTTTGTTTCAGACGCGTTCATCTTTTCCTCATCCTCATCGCTGGTCTGACCCTCCTCGTGAGCTAGGAGAGCCTCTACAATGTCCGTCATCTTCGCGAACGGTCTCCCGTTCCTTCTCAGCTGCTTCTGGACGATTTTTTCAACCTGTTGGCGCTCGAAGCCCATCTCGAGAGCGCTCTGTATCAGGCGTGAGTCCATAGCTTCCTGAAACATGGCTTGGTACGGTGTCTCCGCCTGTGGGTCCTGTACACCGGTCTGTTGACACCCACTGGCGGCTGGGCCATTCGACACAAAGGCTTGCTTGAACGTCTTTTCCTCATGAGGCACCTAGCATATTGACAAATAGACAAACACGCTTTCAAAATAACGCTATCACTCCACATAATATGTTGCTGCATCATGTATTTAGTTCGAGACAATAGCTCATTGAAGTCATGAAAACCTGATACTACATTAAAGCGACTCCTTATACCGATTATTATATTCAGTGCACGTGAAATAGAATTGTGTCAACATGTGACAGCTATAGCCATTTTGCTTTTCTCCAGTGTATCTATCACCCATTGCACTTATCGCGTGCTAGTGTGAAGACACTGTTAACTTTGGTAACATTTCAACGACAATTTAAGCTTGTTCTCGCGTACGAACGCTGACAAATCAAACATACCTGTCCAAGCACTGGATGACGTCGTTTAACTTCTTGCACAAAGCTGAGCGTTTTCTGGCGCAGGACAAAGTCACACTTTTCGCCGTACCAGCGCGCATGCTCCGTCCACGGGTCGTCCTCCGCCTGCCAGTCCTTCAGTCCGCCATCGCACCAGAAACATCTCACCTGGTCATCCACATCTGGGGAGGAGTCAATGACAAACGTTATTACCCTTTCTATCTCTTTGAAACTACAAGTAACAGTCCTATAGACCTTTGATCGATCTGTTTAAACATTGGAACATAGATGCCCTTGGTGCTGAACACACCATCCACACACAAACACGCCTGTCCTTGGTGCTGAACACACACCCCCCTCCCACACACACACGTCTGTCCTTGCTATTAGACGCCGAACAAACAAACAAATACACCTGTCTTTGGCGCTGAACACTACGCACGTAAACATACAAATATACCTGTCCTTGGTGCTGATCACAATCCACAACATTAACCACTTCGCTTTCTCCGCGAGCTATCACAGAATGGAACCTGTAGTCTTCAAATACGGCACAAAAGCAAATTACTAACTACAGTGTAACATGGAACAGTAAAACTTTCCCATACTTACGTGTGTAATAAAACCCGGCCTGTGCAAGTTTCCTCGGTGCAATGGGACTGTACAGCGGCCATCTCAAGAACGTGGAGAATCGCAGTTCTTCGGACGACAGTTCAGGATGCTTGGGTTCCTTTTTACCCTCTGTTTGAGATCGTTGCTCTTTTTCATGTGAGTAGTGACTCTGCTGCTGACGCTGTGAACTCACCGTTGCCGACTGAGGTAAACTAGACTGTTGAATAAAGGGCGATAACTTTGCATTGCTGTTCGTATCGCCTTGTGAAGAAGACTGCGTCGTAGATTCTAGGGGGACGTTTGAAGTCGCGTATCCCCGAATGAAAGGACAGTGAGAATAATGCCGTTCATGTTCGACTTTAGGATCGTCTCCTTGCTCCCACTGGTGCAAAACACCGCCACAAAACGCACACTCTACTTTATCTCGTACCCCAAGGTAGAAGAAACCGAGTTTTGCCAACTGTTCAGGGGATACTGGCGTGTCCATAGGCCATCCATATCCGTAATACGTGTGTAAGCGGTGCAGTTCTGTATTCAAGTCTTTTGGGCACAAACGGTTGCACGATCGTACGTCGTTCACTTCAGTTTTCTTCAAATTCGAAGCGCCTGCATCTGTCAAATCGACCGTGCGTTCACAATTAGAATTAGGCTGTGGTCTCTTTGTCTTACATTCACCATTGACGTGATGGCTAATTCCTCCGTCGGCAACATCTAGCGCTTTGGAGTATGAACATTGTGGATATAACCGATTGTGTTTTCCTATTGGTTCGTTATGATCTGTCCAATTTTCTATATCTATCGTCCCGTTACAATGAAAACATACAAGTTTGTTGCCAGTGCCTGGGTAGTAAAGTCCAGCATTGGCTAGTTTACGTACATTCATAGACATCAGTAATTGGTTTAGAGGAGCAAAAGATGCCATTCTATTCATGGTAATAGAGAGACAAATTTCCAACGGATCAGGACGGTTTTGTTGCTGTACTTTTCCTCTTGCTGCTGTCTCCGGACGGCCAAGTCTTGCCGTGTCTCTCGCTAAATCGGGTTCGTCTTGTCCTTTGGTGCCGTAACCTTGTGCCATGTTTGCTTTGTGAGATGTTTTTGCCTTTCTTTTTGTTTTCTTTTAATGAATAATGTGATTAGTTTGGATCACCACTATCTTCAGCCTTCATTGTTAAGAATCTTCTGTCTTCTCCATCGCCTTGTACACGTGTTTTGCTGAAATAGTTCACATCACAAAATGTATTGGTACACTGTCAAATCAAGACAACATTTCTTTAAAATTACAAAATTCCTGTAAAACTCCGACTGCCCTGTTCCATCATGTCATTTCTTCCTCAGACCAACCTACGAGATATCAAAGAAATTAATGCATAAAGTCTTGACCAATTCTCTTTGCGCACAGTTTAGAGCTATAAAACACAAATATTATCCCGCCCATGTACACATCAAAACTGTACGGACACACTAGGCCTATTGCCAATATGTACCCCATAGACCCTACAGTGTAAGAGTCCGTTGCTTAAACACGTCTAGGAGGCCAAGTTATCCAACTTGGTAATGCCAGCCAAGATACACCTAGGTGGGTACAATGGTAAGTAGCTAAGTAAACAAAACTACAAAGCCAGAGGCAACCGGATACTCTATTGACATTACATAGGGAACAAAAGTCTGGGCTTCGGGCTCTACAAATTACAAGCAAGCAAGCAATGTGTTAGAATAAGTTACGAAATAAAATTGATAGGCACACAGAAAATGTACTGATGCTGCGTTTTGGGGTAAGCTATTGTTACACCCAAATTAACTTGAACAACCGCCCTTGAAAAACACAGGTAAATTTCCCAGAATCCTCAGCAAAGCAATTTCTAGCTGCGTCACACGAAGTCCAAAATGGAGGCAAAATCTACTACTCATACTACTCATAAAAAAGAAGCTGTACGACTTTTCTTCACCTGTGAACCTTGGCTTTTGACCTTGACATCTTTATACGTGGCTAAGGGTCAGCTGATAGAGCCAGTGATTGGTTGAGAGGGGTTGACGGGGATGACCTGGGCGCTGTCAACCTTCCCTGTACATAAGTGGGGGTGATGACGTCACATGGGCAGCTCAGGCGGGAAATTTCTGTGATGTCAGATTCTAAAAATAGCCCAAACGTAACGGCTGTTATGTGATTAGAAAGTGAAAGGGATTCGATGAGAAAAAAAAAGACAGGTGGAGCCAGAAATTTAACAGAAACGGATCATTGACATTGTTTTAGGAATAGTAAAGAAGGTGATAGTCTCTTGACTTGCATAATTACTATTAAATAAGGTCAGCAGGATACGCTTTCCGGACCTCAGAAGTAAATGTTGAAAGTATGCAAACTTTAAACAATCATGTAACTATACTTGTGTTAAAAGCCACCAAGATTATAGTTCCTTTCACTTTTCATCTGAAACATTACAGATTTCTTAAAGACAGTTTTCACGACTAGGTTAATCCTAGGTTCCTGTTCATTTATTCGGAAGTCGAAAAGCAGAACTCCTTGCAGCTCCGGATTTCAATAGCTACAAAATGCAAGGGAAGATTGAAAAGAGGAAGTGAGTCAACTCAAAAGCCTATGGTAGGGCGAAATGCTGAAGATGACTAACTGAAAAACACTGATATACAAGTCGGAAGTGTCTTCCGAATTGTGTTGCCACACAATAAGACTGAAAATAAAGGAAGACAGAAAATGCTAAATACCATTACATAGACGAGTCCATTCAGTCAACACATGGGGGCGAAAGTAGCAGGAGTCACAAATCCACTCTTCCAGTATTCGCCATGGCCACCAAAAAGGATGAAAAAGAGGAACTCTGGTTAACCTTTCAATTTGGCATTTGGTGGTATTTCGCGTGGGTTTCGGTGCTTCACGAGATCTCACTACAAAACACATTAGTTTGACATTTGTTTGTGTCATTGATGTGCTGGAGAATAAACTTTCGTAAGAATTTCCTCTAACCAATTTATATGCTAGAAATGCGTGGCGTAATACTACAGTTAGAATGAAAGCTGCTAGAGGGAAACAAAACCATTGCCAATATGTCATGCCATGTCACCAGGGCGGTTACTTGTCAAGCCCTGTTTGGTGGAAAACATTGTGTTCACGCACTGATCACATGTACAACTGATGGCATGGCATGTTGCCAATGGTTTCTTTCCAACCTGGTGAGTGGTGACACCGGGGAATCCCCTGCAACGGTTTTTCACGACGACGGTTATACTGGGAGTGGTTGAGATTTCAAATAGTCATGCGGAGACCATTGTGCGACACGTCAACCGCGCGAAATCTCCTTGTTCAGTTGGTGGCACAAACGGCGGGGCGCGGGCGGGACACGACCATAGTTCTGCGGTGCCATCTGTCGTCAGGACGTCCATGTAACTGCACCACTCACGGTAAGAACTTTATTTTTAACTTAAACAAAGAGCTCACCCATGTGAATCTGAATGATGCACATTGGTAACGTTTCAGGTCGTGTACTCCAAGCGCTTCACACGTTTCTTTCTCATATGTTTTGTGTAACCTTTGAGTTTGGTATGCTGGTTCCCCTCTTAAATTCATGGCTTCGTCGTTATCTCCAAGCAAAATGGCAAAGACCAGGGGCTTTTAATCCGAGGTACGTCTAGCCCTAGGATATGCGTGAAATTGACGTTACGCTGCTCTCAAAGCAGAGGTCACGCTCCGGCTTGTTTTTGACGTCTTTTAAGGCGTTTTGTCGGGATTTCTATTTCGTCAGGTTTTCTTTTTGTCCGCTAGCCGTTTGGCACTCGTACTAGTCGTAGAGTAACGCTACGTCACAAGGTTCGTTTTCCTCTTTTGCTCGGTGGCTCGCAAGTTTCCATAGTGACGACCTGTCTTCTGAGGGTCCAAAGTGGGGCGTCAATTGCTTTTTGATTACATCATTGCTATCGTTGTAATCAAACACCGGTCACCGATCTCAACATTCTGGTATTTTCTGACCATGTCATGGAGCTAAAATAGTCACAAGTACAGGTTATATTACTTCTCAAGTCTTCGGGGCACTACGTCTTCCTTCTCACCCTTGTAGTTGGTTTTTGTCCATTGTCTCACACACACTAGAAATGACGCCATACGTATTCCCTCTCAGTGAACAAAAACAAACTTCTCAAAATTGAGCAGTGTACTATGTAGGTGCAAGGACATTGATTATACAGTATGTCACTATCTTCGCATGTACATGTACATACATATACATATCATTTAGAAGGATGTACTAGTACACTGGACTAAAAACAACATTTACACAAATACTATAGGCTCTGCAACTGTGACTATCATATTTCCCAACTTCATTTGTATTGCTGCTAACACTGTAAAGATCTACATCTCTTCATAAGTGAACACACACACACACACACTCACACACCAATATCGTTAACTGTTTGTTTATTTCTTCATTGTCTTTCTAAGCCAGAAAAGCTCTCTGGACTTTCAGGATCCGTGCCCTACATATTGGGCATTTTCTACCCCTGGATCTCATGGTGTGAGCGCAGCCCTCACAACAACACAAGTGGCCACATGGTATAAATACCATAGTAGCATCATTAGACATGCAAATTTTACACATTCTTTCCTCCTTCATTCGCTGTAGTCTCCGCTGAAGTTCCTCCATTGATGCTGGCGTTTCTGTAAGAGATGACAAAACAAGATATCAAACCACATGTCAAAGAAATCTTTCACCACAAATATCATCTCCAAAGCAAACATTCTAGTTCATCATCAAGCAACTCTTACTAAGTGGCAAAGGATTTTTATTTGGACCTCCACCATACACATGTGTACACATGCTATTCGTTTTCTAATAACCTTACTTTAAAATACGTTCATGTACAACTGTAACTCATTAACACAATAGATAGCGTTTGAGTGAAACATACCATCTTCAGGCTCTTCCATCTGCTCTAGAGCTGGCTCCTCCGGTTCCTGGTTTCCAGTTGGCGTTGGCCCTGTGGCGTTTCTGTCCTCTTCATCTTCTGTGTAAGGATCTTCTCCCAGATCTTCGCCTTCGTCCATTGCTAGCAAAGATTCCACGAGGTCTGTCATGGTCGTGAAGGGTCCCCTCCGCGCGCGAAGTCTCCTGCGTACTACAATCTCTACATTCTGCTGACCGAAGCCCATCTCTACAACGTTCCTTACTACTCTAGAGTCCATGGCATCTAAGACACGTTCTTCAAACTCATCCTCTGGGTCTCCGTCCCCTACTTCAACTGTAACGTTTGCAGCTCCTACTATGAAATCTTGAACGAAGTCCTGCTGTGAGTGGTGATGCGCCACCTGGAAATGATGAGAAAAAAGGTTTAGATTTTTAAAATCATTCTTTTTTTTTTAAAACTCTGCAAGTTTACATTTGATTCAATACGAAAAAACAACAACCCAGAGCTTGAAGTGGTGACAGCCGGTTTCTAGTCTCATGCCCTCTACTTGCTACTGCTTCTTTTGTTATTCTATTTGTTCTAAAATGATGATTGTCACACATGCATTTTCTGGCTGATACCCATCCATGGCCTAAGGCTTTGCAATAAAAGAAAATATCGTCTTTGAAATAGTATCGTAATATGATTTATGTCTTATGTTCCTGACCATATAATTGGAAACCTTTTCCCATTTGCTACACCAGGGGGACTAATGTTTCATACGTCAACTTTAAAATCTGTATGTTTGAAGTACTTACTTGTACGAGTGAAGGAAAGGTGTTCTTTATCTGACGGACGTAGCCGATGCCTCGTTCCCTTAGCACAAAGCCACATTCCTCCCCGTACCAACGTGCATGTTCGGTCCACGGGTCATCCCCTGCTTGCCAGTCCTTCAGGCCTCCCTCGCACCAGTAGCACTTGACCTGGTCATCAATGTCTGGAATAGCAAGGGGGTGGCAACAAGGTTAGAATTCATTAATCTATCAGAAAGGTTTTTGTGTTTTTTCTTTTACTTCTGCTGTGGTGTTGTGATAAGTTTTAACATTCTCTATAGAGCAAGGTAGGTGGCCTGGAATGAAGTCGTGTTGTGACCTGGTTGTTGATACCTGTGGTAAAGGCGGTAACAAAGTTAGGAAAGTCTCCATTTCCAAAAGGCCTTTGTGCTTCTAACAAGCCCTGATGTGCTCAATCCTTGAATGTATGATCAGAACAAACAGGATATCATTGTTAATGTTAAGGAGAATAACTATAGCATACAATGCATATGATAAAGTATCTTTGAAAAGATCAACTAAAATCAAGTTTACAAACTTTTTGTGTCAAGTTTATATGGGAAAGCAAATCAGAGCTATTAGTGGTGACAGTCTTCCTTGCTCATGTTTTACCTACAAAATGTAGAGAACACTCACATGTATAATAAAACCCAGCCTGTGCAAGCTTGCGTGGTGATATAGGGCTGTACAGGGGCCAGCGGAAGAAAGTCGACAACCGGTCTTCTTCAGACGACAGCTCGGGATGCTTCGGACAGTCAGTTCCTCCTGGTGGCGGTGGAGGTGGTTCACTCTCTATGTGCCCAAGCCTTTGAAAAAACAAAACACAAGATTTAACTTTAAAACATATACCGGTACTTTTAGACTGCAGTAACTGGAAACCAGGTGTGAGTGTGCCATAGCTGATTAAAAAAAAAACTGATTGCCTTTATAGGTATGTTTATGCGATCAGAATAAAATAAATATATTGTAACATTCCAAGATGGCACAATATAATTTTGACTATCTGGAAATAAAAGGATGTGAATCTCCAAAATCAATCCACAAATTGAGGTAGTAGGTACATGTAGGTATTCCAAGCCATGATGCAAGCTATTGTCTTAGGGAAAGTATGGAAGTAACAGGAAAGCAATCAGCAATGATACCTCTCTGGTGGATGTTCCACTGTTGAATCCTGCTGGGCGAAGTTCCTCCACTCTCCAGTTCTAGACTGCTGCGCGGTCCCTCCGTCAGGGCTGTCCTGTGGAACATTAGAGGTTGCAGGGTTGTCCAGGGGAACGTTGGAGGTTGCACAGTCCCTTATGAAGGGGCAGTGTGGGTAATGTCGCTTATGTTCCGTCTTTGGGTCATCGCCCTCCTCCCATTGGTGGAGAACACCTCCGCAGAACGCGCACTCCACTTTGTCCCGTACCCCGAGATAGAAGAAGCCGAGTTTCGCCAACAGTTCTGGGCGAACAGGCGTTCCTTCCGGCCAGCCAAAGAAAGTATGGACCCTATGAAGCTCCGTGTTTAAGTCTTTTGGACAGTGTTCACTGCAATGTTTTAGATTTCTAGGAGTCTCTGACGTGTCGTATGCATAGAAGTCAGAAGCTGCACATGCGTTACTTGCAGTATTCATGGATAATCTTTGCATTGGTTGTATACAAGAATCGGGAGAATCGTTTCCAGTGCTAGAAGATTGTTGTCTAACGATGTTTAATGTGGTACTAGTAGCATTGTCTGGTATGTCAACACCACTATGTCGTGAAGAAATGTTGCTTGGAGATTGTAGGGATTGATTGTCTTTCATGAAAAGTTCTCTTGCAAATGGACAGTCTTGGTTTTCTTGGTAATGCTTTTGAAGGGGTACATCTCCGTCCAACCATCCACTAATTGTCTGACCACATTGAAAGCATTGTACTGTATCACCTTGTCCTGTGTAGTACAGCCCAGCCTTTGCCATTGCACGCGGTTTTATACTTGCATTTCTATCTGGCCATTTTGCGAATGACCCTAATCTAACGATTTCGGTAGTATACATGGCCTGTACACTAGGTTCCGCCCCAGCCTCTACAATACTGGTCATGAAGCAGGCACTACTAAATACTGGGTTCAAAGGCACCGAGGTTGAAACTTCTCTACTAGGGTTTAGAAGTGCTTGCTCCATGACACAAGGTGAAGAGAGCAGGGCAGTATCCTGGCCATCTATGTGATCTATTGGCCGAGAACACTGCCCATGCCCTGGTGCAGAGGCTAAAGCAGGGCCTTGTGACACCCATCTAGATCTGCTGCTTAGACTTTCTGTAGTGTTAACATTCAACTCACCTATGCTCATTTTTACTAGACTTTCAATATTACGTGCGTCACAAATGTGAATGCTAAGGTGTATCTCAACACTCTTCTTATTGGACTCAATTTTGACGATGACCGTAATATTGGCGGTGAGATTTGGATTCCAACGTTGTATTTGGGACTAGAACAACTTGTGTTTCCTTCCCAAATGACAGCACAGAAATGTTGTAGATTGAGCCTGTAGTGAAACAATGTGGGAAAAAAAGTATTTTCTAATTACTTCACTCATTAAGCAAGACAAATACAAAATATATGATTGTATGAAGACAAAACATGTCATAAATGATTTATTGATACTTATGATGTTAAAATAAAACCACTGGAAAGTGACAGCAGCTAGACAAAGACTGTAATGTTCTGCTATACATGGATAATCTATAAGATTGTAAGACTAGTCGACAGACATTACTGACCTGAATCACTTTCATATGTCAGCAGTTCACGCCACCCTGCTTTAGCCTCTGCACTAGTTCTGTCTCTAGAAAAACAATAAACATACATAGATTAATGTCTGGGAGAAGACTGAAAATCAATGTACATATATCTACCATTGCTATAACTTTTCCCCCTTTTAAACACCGTGACTTTTCGGTAGTAAAAAAAACACTCATTAAAAAAATGTCTTGTCCCGTAACAGTCCTACAAGATTGTCTTTAATAGAAAAAAACATAAAACTAAGAAGCGATAAGTTTAAAATATGGGTCCAAAGTCTACATTGCTCAAATATCGGCACTGCTGTATATCAAATCAATGGTGCCATCAGCTCTTGCTGTCCAATTGTTTGTCCAAAAAGTTGTTATGCTACTTGCCTCCGCAAGGTGCCCTTGCTCATTACCTAGAATTTGAACAGTCAGGCAGTTTTGTGACCAACCACCACACACCCCAAAAAGCTGTCATTGCTCAGGTGTTATTTAAGGCACAGGAACTGATGAAATCCTTACTAGTAAGTTAAAATACATATTGATCCCAAAGTACATACTACATTAGGCATTGACTTTAAAACATGGAACAAATATGTTAACAACAGTATGGAACTTGTAGGCCTCAACTTTGGCATTTTGCCAACATAGGTGTTGTTTAACAAAGGTGTACTGTTTGCCTTCTTGGAAAAGTGTATTTTGGCAACTTTACATGCCCTGCGTGGATTTGTTATGTACTAAACTATGCTGGAAAACAAGCTTCGTCATTGGGAGAGTTTTTTGGGGATCGTGGTTTAAATCTAAGTTTCCAAAGTAATGGTGACTGACATGTTCAGACACTGCAACATATACCTTTGTCCCAATCATGAGTCAGAGTAACCTATGTACCTATTGTCTGATTACGACAGCTTGTGCAACAACAAAAATGGGGCAAAACATGCAACAAAATCCTTGTAACAGTTCATTGGAAAACAATCATGGACTTCCATGTATCCTTACGATGATTTTCAATATGTTAGCAAGGCTAAATTCTGGTTCATTGTCATTCCATTTATAAAGCACCATATGCTACATCATGTATGTTACAATTTTAGCCCAGGTATGAGGTACCCATGCGCATTCATACTATAAATCATAGCTAGAGTCTACATCAGAGTATGAAATAATTATCATGTGATTTGCTGTATCAAAAATTCAAATCCAAACTGACATGTTTACTGAAAAAAAATCCTTGGAGTGCAAAGGAAAGTTACCTGTCAACGCTGCACAGTTCAGCACCTCTAAAAGACTTAATGCCTTTGTTAACCTTTCTACTAAAAAATTCATGGTCATGTGATTTATAGAAGTACTGACACGCACTTTGAGTTTGCATGCACACTATAGCTACTCGCCTGGGCATGTCCATGTGATAAACAGTTTTACTTTCATCAACAACATTTCAGGCATGTTACTTACACTTCAATATTCTAAGCTCCTTCTTGTTCTCAACAAGAGGACATGTATTCCATGAAATTGTTCGCCCAAATCCCTAGCCTAGCAATTTGGTCAATGTAAGTCTGAGGGGAACGACCATCTGAAAGTCTGCTACAAAACTGTTAAGTCTTAGGCCTAAGAATCAAGATGAAAGTAGTTTCTAAGGATGTTACACAGTGACATCATGGCAATCCCCCACCCGACTAAGAAACTAAAACATTAAAATACTGATTATTCAGCATGGAATTTTTTATGACAAAAAGTATTTTAAAAATGTTTGGGGATATTGGTTCTATTGAAGTTCTGAGTCAGTCTTTCCTATCACTATCAGTAACTATAATTAGTATAAAATAATTGTACTAACAAGTCATGCAGAACTGAAAAGCTGATCACACTGTAGGACACGAAACCAGTCAGACTGGTCACTGAGCAACCAAGGAGGTTAACCTCATTGGAGCGACCAACCTCCTTGGAGCGACCAAGTGTAAATATGTTGTCTGCACGATATTTAACAGTGTATCTAACAAACATTTTCGCGTCATTCAAAATACCAAATCAGTTCCCTTTTTTTGTTGATCGTCCCTAAAAATCTAGTGATCCAGGCCAACTTACTAGTAGAGAGTCTAAGTTGGCATTGGGCGACCAGATTAAAGCGCGGATTTTCGAGCAGATAACAAAAAATTACAGTTTGAACTGTTAAACATATTATTTAAGTTTCAACTACTGTTCACAGTTAACCCCGACCCAAGTCAAGACCCTTCGAGAGCGTATTTTGCTGTTACCATCATGTACTAGCTGCACCCTCAAGCCAAGTTGCTCAAGCCAATGATCCGGCAAGGCTGGCCAAAGTGACCCACACTGTGCACACATACCAATGTTCACGTAGATTGTTCAAAAGCACCAACCATGACGCACGAACGCGACGGTTACCACGTTACTGCTGCTGTTATCAAGAACAAACAAGTCGCCAGAACAATTCAACCGAATAAAAGTTCAAAATGGCGGACTCGCAGCGAAAAGCGAGTGTCTGCGTGTTTGTTTTGGCGGATCCGGTTTTGTGTTACGCAGTGCGGACTGCACTGAGATCTCTCCAATACGCTCTTGTCTATTGGTCACGTATGACCCAGCAGCTGGTCAAAGGTCATACCAGAGACGACCATTTGACAAACCAGCGGGCTGAGGAGAAGAAATGGCTAAGAAAAACGCTCATACTCACCTCCCTCACAGTACCCCAATGTTCGGAAGAAAAGGTAATTTCAGCCTATGGTTTGAGGACTAGTTCTCACCATGCGTTACGTCATACCGTGCAGGCATTGGTTGAAACGAGCCCTCGTGCTCTTGATTGGCCAGCTAGGAGGGGATTCCCCTTCCTCATGAAATAGTCAGGTCAGCTGAGTCAGGTAGGGGACGCCCGGGTTCTAAATTAAGGGGCATGACTTTGGGGAAAACGGCTATGGCTTCCATATGATCTCCAAGAAATGTTCAGATGGTCCAATTCAATGATTTCATAAAGTATACAATGACACATCTTACACGAATTCAACATGATCGACCAGTCTCTACCATTCTTTTTTAATAGTCCAAGTAGATCTATGGGTGGCAAAGACCGTATCCAAAGGGCAAACAAGATTGCGAGACTACGCTGGCTATAGGGAGAATATTTGCCCGGGGACTGAGTTTGGCTAATCTCCACGAAAACATAATTTAACCCATGATGACAGACACCCACCCACACACCCAGCGAAGTATATTCGTGCAAGTCTACACCGGACCACAGTTGATCTTTGAGCTCAAAGTTCAATGGTTGTCGATAACATCACGGGACACGCCAGTCTCGTGACTCATTTGAAATACACAGGCGTCATTAAAAATCCACGACCTACTCCCTAACTAGAAACTTCTAGATTTAGAGAGTCTGTCACGGAACACGATAGTGACCAGCCAGTCTCATGAGTTCGGTTGTTATCTCTTATCTCCATGAAAAATGGAGATATTGTTTTGGGTGTGTCTGTCTGTTTGTCTGTCTGTCTATTTGTGTTTCCGGACTACTCTAGTCAGCATAACTCAAGAGCCTCTTGATGGATTATGATGATATTTCGCATGTGGGCGGGTGATGTGAAGCCGAAAATCAAGATCGATTTTGGGCCCCCTGGTATGTGACCTTGGTACTGCAGCAGAACTTCAGATTTTGTATCTTTTGGCCTGGACGTGCTGTGGTCTTGATTTTGGGTGGCAGATAGTTTGTGATGTAATAAAGAAGTGGTATAGGTTTGGGCCCCCTAGCAGCTTCCTCTGGAACTGCAGGGGCGTTTTTGTGAAAATCTTCTTAGGAGAATAACTGAACAAAGGAACGACGGATTCCCTTGATATTTAGTATGCATGTAGCTTAGATAGAGATGTACACATTGAACTGCAAATTATGCTAATTTGGTCTTAATTTGCATAGCTAATGAGCAAAATCTATATTTGCAGTGTTTTCCATTATAAGACTCAAATACATGTAACGTATGTAGTTCATGAAAAGTGGATCATAAACAGATACCAATTATGCAAATAAATTCCTAATCTGCATAATTAATGCAAAACACCATATCTCATCTAATTGGAAAATTATAGGACTGTCAATATGATACTTAGTATGCAGGTAACTTTGACAGAGGTATACATAATGAAGTGTAAATTATGCTAATTGTGACTTAATTTGCATAGCTAATGAGGAAAATCTATATTTGCAGTGTTTTTTATTATCAGACTCAAATACATGTAACATGTAGTTTATGGAAAGTGGAGCATCAACAGATACCAATTATGCAAATGAATTCCTACTTTGCATAATTAATGCAAAAACACCATCATTCATCTAATTGGAAAATTATAGGACCGTCAATATTGCAACATGTGTAAGTTAGATAAAACTGTTTATGACCAAGCATATATTATGCAAATGTGTAGGTCATTTGCATGAATAGAATTGTTCATGGAGATATGAGGTCGTGGAACTCTTGTTTATTCAGTGGTTTATTGGAACCGACCACTCACTCGCAGCCTTACCTTATGACATCGTAAACACCGAAGGAAAGCGGGTCATTAACGTTATTATTATCATACAGCCATTACACGCTCCCTCCGCAGCGTCCTAATAAACAGCACTATTCCAACACTGAATGCGTGTACGAGTCTTTTCTGGAATACATTATACGCATGAGCGCCAAGTGGCGCGGCGCCTGGGTTCGTCGCACAGACGGTCCTGGGAAAGAGATCGTATTTTCCGCCAATAGCATGCTGGGAGAAGCAAACTGTCCTGGGAACGTGTTGATTATTGGCGGGAATGCCAAACTCCCTTCCGTAGCAAACTACCTTCCGTGGCTAAATCCCTTCCGTGACATAACTCCCCTTTGTGACGGGGTATCTAAACAGCGCCAACAGTAAGGTACTTTGTAAATCTTCGTTTCTCAGAACGTATCACCATTGTACAGCATTTTACCCCCCAAAATCGTCAACTTGCGTCTTGTTTTAGGCCGTGCTAGTTAGAAGAAATAACGGTTAAGGAAGATCGCCCATTCTGGCGTACTAATTCTGGCGTGCACACATAACTATTCTGAGGATCTGTCAAGAACAAACAAAACAAAAGAAAACAGACAGCTGTGAATTCTAGAAAGTTTATTTTGTTGAGCTTGATCTGACATAAATTTATTTCTAAGCCCACGATTTAAACCTATGGCTTCTCCGGGGCGCTGGGTACGAGCGTGCATAAGTACTGTAATCTTACACATCTTGGAGAATTTGTCAAGTCATAACTCAAGTTGAAAGTATAACAGGCCTACTTCTAGTATATCCAGATCCCTCAGTAAAAATACAATCGTGATCAACGTCCTTGAATTCTGTTAACTAGAGTTCCACGACCTCATACCTATGCCAAATGATTTTAACCTTTATGACTGAGGTCTTATGAGTGTATCTCCTCGATTATAAATCGTACAAGTTAATCATCTTTTCCACCCAAATAACAGAAGTTGTCCAAAGTATGAGCTTAAGGTAACTTTTGATTTATCATCAATTATGCAAATGAGATCCTTATTAGCATAATCTAATTCAACGACATTCACATTCACATAAATTTCAAATGCCACAAGTATGAAATTTTACCAGTATGGAATTACTTTAGTTTCTCATTAATTATGCAAATTAGGTCTTCATTTGCATATTTTTTATCAATCAACATTACTCTCTTATTTAGTTACAAATGTCACATATTGGAATAGTCATATCATGGAACGCAGCGAGTTGTTGACATTTCCTCTTTAATTATGCAAATTAGAATCTGATTTGCATACATAAATTTTAAATACATAAGATATAACTGTATTAGCCTGACGAATTAGCGCACCTAGCGGTCCTTCCATTTTTGGAGCGCCTCCCCCAAACTTTATTCATTACACACATTTTACACACATTTCTTCATCAAAGGTACATAGGCAGAGAGAACACAACTGCGTTCCCTCTGAATTGTGTACCATTTGTTACAGATTTCATTAAAATCATTACCAATGTACAAAGACAAATACAGAGCTGTTAAAAAAATTCACTGCACTACTTCAAGTCAAGTCAAGTCAAACGGAAAACTGAATGTTCAGGACCCGGAAGGTAAGTTGTTGTACAGTCTGATGGCGCAATGTAGGAAGGATTGCTGCAGTCTCTTAGTTCTGGCATAGGGAACAGTGATGTTGTGACTGTTCCTTAGTGTTCTTCCTGTGGCAGAGTGTCTTAGAGCAGGCACCAGGTCGTGCAAAGGATGGTCAGTTCTCAGCATGGCCTTGAACAGAGTCACAGCAGCGGCTTCTCTTCTCTCCTTCAGGGAGGGAAGGTCTGGAATGGAGCGCCTGCCACCGCGCGAGATAATCCGGAGGGCGCGCCTCTGCACTCTCTCTATACTGGCTGCCAGCTCCTCACTGCAACCAACCAAAAGGACGTGCCCGTACTCTAGAACCGGGCGTATGAGACTCAGGTACACTTGGATAAGGTCATCGACACTCATGCCCTGCTTTGCTAGCAGACGGAGGTAGTGAAGCCTACTCGATGCCTTTGACACCATAGACATCATATGGTCACGCCAGGAAAGTTTGTCATCAAAGATGAAACCGAGCCCTTTGGCGACTCTGGTGATTGGCACAGGTTCGCCCCCGAGAGACAGAGGCGACAGTACAGGTGGGTGTCTGGTAAAGCAGATCAGCAGCGACTGACTTTTCTTGCCGTTCAAGAGCATGTCGTTGCGGTCGGCCCAGTTGTCCAGCTGCGTCGCTTCCTCTGTCATAGCATTGTCACTGTCGGCGTTCTCGACGGAAACTGATCTTGACAAGCCCACGTCGTCTGCATAACCCACGTCTAAAGTGTTACTGTGGACTGTGGCGCGAGAGCTCATGAACAGAAGAAAAAGATAAGGCGACAACACTCCACCTTGCGGAACTCCTGACGTAAGATGCCGCCAACTACTGAGCTTGCTGTTGACAGCCACGCGCTGACTGCGACCCTGCAGGTAGTTATACAGCCAAGCTACCATACGTGGATTGGCCACAACGTCATTCACCCGCTGTAGTAGAATGGAGTGGTTCACCCTATCGAACGCCTTGCTCATGCCAAGACAGGATAACATGAATTATGACTTATCTAGGCCATCGACGAAAACAAAACAAGTTTGCAAGGTGAATATTTTGTTTATTATCATGCTTGATATAATTGGATAGACAAATAATCACATGGTAACTTATATTCTTTACTGTATTCTATCTGATATGAAACTTCAATGATTGATGTATCAGCAAATCAACGACTTATTTGTAAGTTTTCTAAATAAAGGCAAACCATACACAGGCTGGTCTGTATATAGATGAGAAACAATTCGAATATTTGAGAATTTGGAAAGAATCAAACAACTGTGATAGTCCTTGCGTATTTGTACAGCTAGTGGTATGATCCTTTTCAAACAGTGTTGATACTATAAAATTATACATCAAGATTTAAAACCCATGTATACAAAGTGTAGAAAAATATATATTTACATGTTCTTTGTTCACTCCTTGATATCTATTTACATCTGCTTATACTTCATTTGTACCGAATTATGAGCTTTCAAACGTTGACAAAAGCAATAAGATTGATACACATTTGAACGCTTTAGTAACTACTATAACATCGAATGATTTTGTCACACGATTTCAGCAAGGTTTTCAGAAAAGTTGTTTTTATCCCAAGCGATTATATACACATACACCACAACCTCTTTAATCACAAAACAGCGCTAGCTCGATTGTGTTCGCCACGTCCATATCGGTCCCAAGAATGCCGTCGACAAAGTTAGCTGTCATAAACCTATCGAATGACGAGTATGGCAGGGCCCTTACTAGTAAGAGACACTTTGGCTTCATGTCTCCATTGGTACTATATCCTCGATGTTTCCCTTGCACCACGGGCACACATTGCCGCGTTCCCTGACTTCGAACCCGCACACTGTACAGATAGAGTGTCCGCACGGAGACAGTAGGCAGTCCTGCTGGCGGTCCGCACAGATGAAACAGGTCTCCGGAACGGGTCGCGGTGGCGGTGGATCCTCCGGGATCTTGGACATGAAAAATATTGTTATCTATTCTGCTAAGATGCACATAAAAAGGAAAAGCATCGTGACAATATATCTGAATGACCCTTGCAAGGAGAAACTCATATTCAAGTTTTCATTATCCTTTGGTAGTTGAATTCTTCAACTCATGATATCTCTATTCATATCCGATCACATGTACATAAACATATCTACATACTGTAAGGTTTGAAGTTCAGTGACCACGCTGTGTGGTACACGTACAGAGACCCTTGCGCACGCTATGGTATTATCTCTGCAAAAACAAACAAGGAAAAGGTAACAAACAACCTGAAGTAAAGCATTTACCTCCTCCCAAATGTCTTCAAAGTCCGAGTCAGAATCCTCAGAGTCTTCCGCCTGCACCGACGCCACAGGCAAGGTGTCTCGTTCACTGAGGGCGCTCTCACGCACAGCCAGAACCACAACGTACACTTGGTCGGTCCGATCAACCATAGCCAGAAGGTCCTGTGAGCGAACATGGCAAATCAGATATGGCAGACTTCGCCCTTATGCCGCACTATTTTGCGAGTAGATTAAAAAACAACAATATTTCATTCCCTTGAGGGTATTAGAACAGTAGATATGACCATAAACATTCAAAGGTATATCAGATAAGTCTCAAACAATATCTAAATTAAAAGCATGCTCTTTGAACAGAAACTATAACTTAAAATTACTGCGTCAAGAAGACAAAGCTGTCAGCTGTTATCTTCTATGATTATAATACTTCCAAAGCCCTAGAGTTATCACATCATCTTACCTGAACAATGTCGTTAACATTGCTAGCTGCCCATGGGTTTCCCACCATAAGCACGGGAGGCCTTGGCGCAGGTATGTTTACATGACGCGAGTAACCCGCTCGCCGAGAACTGAACTGCAAACGAAACCCGCAGAATCCACAGCGAAGTTCATCAACACCGCAGGCGAACTCGTCACAGGTCGGGCAACAACCCGCAAACTGCATGTTGTTGGTGGCGACGTCCATGTCACAGTATTCAAAGTTTGTGTAAAAGCAAATATACAGAGGATTGAAAACAGGTATTCATCGTGGCGCAGGTGGAATTTCCCGACGGAAATAGAAACGTAAATCCCCCAGGTGTGCGCTCACGGGGCTTTTTTTAACGTGACGTAACGTTGGCCTTTGACCGGATAGGTTACTTGTTTACAGTAGGTACTGTTTTGCACTGAAAAGGACTTTACGCGGAGGGTATTTGGACTAACATAGTGAAATGATTGAATAATTCAGAAAGACTATCTACCTTCCTATGCCTGTTTTGTGCCGTGAGACACAAGAAAATAGCCAACCAATTGCTAAGCAACACATACAGCGGAGAATCATGATAGATTTGACAAAATTGTGCTTTGGGGAACCGAATCATTGAGAAAAGTTGATGAATTGGGATGAAAAGGTCAGTGACTTTTCACCGCAACGAACCAGATCAGACTGGATCGGAACAGGAAACATAAGAAGCATCCATAACAAAGTCTCAGCCTTGGGCACGTCCAGACCTGTCAATCTTATTTTGTTGTAACGTTGCATAGTACATGTGTGCATATAATTTATGGGATATTGATGACAGACGAGAATAGAGCCAGATGGCATATGTACAGAACGTGATCTATATATCACTGGTATCTTGTCCTGGTAGGCTGAATGTTGTTGTAGATAAACAGCATGCCCTCGATGGACTGATAGAAAGCAAAGTATACTTTACTCAAAAGGCCCTGGCTTCAAGCCAGATTTTGTTACAGACATTTCATGCACTGTTTTGTGTACTCAGATTGTAAGAAAAATCGTATATTGTGGCTTAGGCTATAGGTTTACGCTTTCCTGTTGCTTTTCTAGTTGTCTGCTAGTCTACTAGTACTGCATGTAACGTTACTGCATACGTGATGGCAAATCAGCATTCCACAGTGGATTGATGTTATCAGTAAACACGCAGTGGTATTCAAGGGAAGGTGGCCCTACTCTGCGATGAGGCATTGAGCTTCAACAAACCAATACAGTACTAGCGTTACATACGATCCGTATCGCCAGCAGTGGAAATACCATATCGTCAGGGAGTTCCCCAAATGTTAACAAAGCGCTGTTGTACTCAGCTGGTTGTACTTGTGGGCATGCTTACTCGTGCTCTCAGAGGCCATACGATCAAGTACTGTTTCTCGTCTTATCTCATTACAATTTTTCATCTGTCTTTTTGCAGCGTCAATGTGAGGCATGCAACACCCTTCTTTGTTCCTCTCCATTGTCTGTCTGCTCTTTGCCCTTGCTGCTCGACCCGTCGCACTTCGAAGACTCGCCAGGTCAGTGCTACGACATCGTGGCCCTTTGATCTGCAGAGAGGGCACGTACGCCAGCGAACCGACGAGGTCGTGCGAGCCGTGTGGAGAGCTTTGTCAGCCTCAGAGGGGGACACAGAGAGAGTGTGAGTTGCGCTGCAAAGGTGAGAGGCAAAAAAACAAAGTATTCAGTACTAGTACTAGTGTAATTATGCTCTTTTTCAAAGGCTTCGAAGACAGGTGTGTTGTTACGTATGCTGTAGATGAACCTCTCTTCTTTCCCGACTTAAGTTTATTTCATGTGAAATTTATTGAATGAATCACGTGATTCACCATTGACATTATCCGCACTTAAACTGTGGACATGCACATAGCGGGTAAAACTGGCCGAGGACAAATATTAAGTTTAACATCGGGAAATTCCAACGAAGTCACTGAAAGGGGGTTCCCCTCTTGTTATGCCAGTGTGGCTCACAGCAGTTGCACCATACATACTGACTTAATGTGTGTAGAAAACATACCGGCAGCGACGACACCCGATAAAAGGTGTTCAACCTTAAATGATCTATAGTTATTTACACTGTCTGTCTTTGACACCTAGGCTTCAGCATTCCGACGGTGATCGCGCCCCTGCATGAGAAGGAGACCGCAACACAAGAAACAGCAGCTCTAAGGCCAACTTCAGTCGTGGCACCCATCCAAAAGATGGGTTCTGAAGATGTGCAGGCGAAGACAGGTCTGTAGGATCACAGTCCATATCAGTCGACGATATGAATGCAAGCAAAACGTCTTAAAAGCTCGTGAAAATTGACCAGTATTCTCTACATTTATTTGTTGACATAATTTGACCTGTTGCTGATTGTGTAGCCTAAATATTTTCTCTAACTTAAATCTACAAATGTAGGACTCACCATCTGGCAGATTGCTGAAGTACTAGCCATCCCCTTTGGATGTATAATGGCTGGCCTGGCGGTCCTTGGCTACTGCCACTTCCAATTACGGAGACAGGTAAACGGTACCTTTGCATCAATCCCTTATTATTTCCATGGATATCTTGTGCTCAAAGCAGTAATTTATCACCATTTCCCAGTCTAATTTGGCGGTGTCGATTAATCTCTGGGTGTTTTGATGAGCACATCGCATACTTTTCTCATAGTTATAGCCTGTTCATGATCACCTATTTTCCCTGTTGGTTTAGGTCCAAAAGCAGAGCAGCTACTCACCAGGACCGGCATCGCTCTCTCAACAACAACCTCCAAGTGTCCATGTAGCCGTCTCAACTCCACAAGGCTTTGCCACCCCACCTTCGGTGGTTAGCGTTGGTCAGCAACCGCGGGCAGCGCCCGAACAGCCACCATTGCAGCTGCCACAAGAGAGTCCGTCACTGCCCATCATGGTCACTGCCGGTATGTCGCATTTATCCAGCGAAAGAACGTGACCTTTTGCAGAGCTTTATTTCAGTTAGCCTGGACTAGCTTTTGAATTTTGCGTACATTGACAATGTATTTCTGACCATTTCTGTCAGTTGCGCGGTAAGAGGTGTAATGGTAAAGGGTCTGCTTCATTGTCGATACAGCTAGCCTACTGTGTTTCAAAGATCTTTTGGTGACCGCCTTTGCATTGACTGTTCTTTCTCTGTTATGATAGGTGAACGGACTGCTCCCTCTAACACCGTGCACATCTACGCTACTGACACAAAGCCGCATGTGCACAATGTACAGAACGACCTTGTTGAGGAAGACCACGTGGCAGGCAGACAGAGGACACGTCAGGAGACCGAGATCTAAGACTGCAATGACGGGATCTCCCAACAACTGTCTCTCGTACCATCCTCATTTCCTAGATTTTGATTTCTACTAATTTAAATCTTCCTAATGTCATATTGTTGTAAGAGAATGTCAGCGATGTCAGATCTCGGTAAAGACTTTTGATCGATAGAGGTTTATTTGCCACCATCGTGAAGTCTGCATCTCATTATGATTGTGTGTAACATTTCTTGTGTAAAACGTTAACATATTTGTCACTATACCCAACATGAAGATGTGTTTCTGTATGATAAACTACTGCACTGACAAAGTAATGTCTGTTCACCGATGTCAGGCGGATCTGTAAACCGTGATCCTGGTCACTTAACGTTCGTCTAACGTATGACGTGGTACCTTGGTTGACGTGTGTAGTAGTGAGAGGGAAACACTTTTATGATTGTTGGTGTAACCTTTGTGACGTAGTCTTGTACCTCGTAAACATAAGAAAGATCAGCTTGACATGTGTCTACTTATGGTTTATGAGTTTGAAAATTGCAAACAAAACTGTTGCTTTTACATCTTGTTACGTTCGTGTGATTTTCTGTTTTTTATTGATCAGTAAGGTTTGTTCTTTCTATCCCTCGTTTGTATGTCCAAGCTCTATTACAGTCCATGGTGTTACGTTGTACAGTCCCCAGCTTCTGTCTGAGTGAAGATCATTACACATCATAAACTTCATACTAATCCAAGGGGACACTTTAAACTATTGAAAAAGCCACAAAGAATCTATCCGACAAATGACCTTTCTTATACGTTGATTTCCCCGCCCCCGATGCACCGTCAAGCACGATGCTCTGTTTGTTGTATTTAGCAATTTTCTAGTTTAAAAAGGTTACATTGTGCTATCTGAGTATAAAAGAGACATGGACTCAATAGATTCTGGTTGGTTTGTTTATTTGAATGTCATCCTCACGCAAGAAAGGTTTTCTGAATTTTCTGAACCCGTTTTCGACATATCGGACAAGATTGTTTTCTCCTGCACATTGCATTTGCACACTCGACACAGCAACAGAAATGACCACATGGAATTAGGACGACATTGGAATTGCGATACAGGCAAATCTTACAAAGACGTTCTTCTTCTAACTCACGAAGTTTTCTCTGTAGAGCATCCTTTGAAGTAGGTGTTTCTGCAAAAGATGATAAAAGTCAGTTATAAAACGTTTATTTTATGGCCCGTCACTGCGATTGTCCTTTTTGTCAGCCATGATTATATTATAAACCCTGAATTCCTCCACATAAAAGTAGACCATGAAATACTGATTACTTCGGTGGTGACATTATGTGTTTTACTCGTATTTGTATCTTTGATATCTTAAATCAACTCAGATATCTAAAGTAAAGGACACATCCACAAATGATACAACTGCACTACTTTCATGCTTTTCATTGAATAGGTTACAAAAGTAATAATAAGTCCCCTTACTAAGGGGAGGCCCTTACCATCCTGAATGGCATGTGGATTCTCATTGATTTCCACAGACTCCAGTTGGACAGTTGGTTCTACTTCATCTTCTGTTGTGTTATTGCTAGGCTGTTCCTTGCTTCCACCTAAATATTGAATATATATAAATGAATATCATAAAGAAAATGTTAAATCTTGAAGCATAATCTAGAGGGCTTGGGTAGTTGCTTGATAGTTATTCATTATGGTGAACAGATGATCATGAAAATTACATAACAACTGCAATTACTCAAAAGGAAATTACAATGATTTGACTTGTTATTGAAATGAAAAATACCTTCTTTGCCACCGTCTTCGACAGCCAGCAGTGCCTCTACAAGGCTAGTCAAAGTTGTAAATGGCTGACCGATACTCCGTAGACGTTGTCCGACGACCGTCTCAATGTTATGGTGATCAAAACCCATCCCTGCAGCGTCTCTGACTACGCGAGATTCCATGGCTGTTTCCAGCTCACTGCCCTGTTCTCTCGGTAGATGATTGCCTTCTTGTACCTCTATCATGGAAGGTCCACCCATGTGGTGTTCATGTGTTTCGACGACCGTGCTGCAGTGTTTCTGCAGGTTAAAGAAGATTGTCTGTTTTTGTCTGTGCTCTAACCTTTCTTCTAAACAGCTTCGTACCAACTGTAGCTTCGGCCATTGCATATGCACAGTAACTGTCTCTACAAAACATGATTGTGTTGTGTAAAAGGGAACTCCAATTGCCTCTCAAGTCGACTTGTTTTTCTTAGTTGAAACTGTGTAACTTTGGGCGAGGAGAAAATTCATTGCATCTTGAGCTAGCAATCAGGGATGACTCACACACTATTGTTGGTAAAGTAATGACTATACATGTGAGTGTTTTAAATCTTTGTATCTATATCATTCTTTACACAGCATTAAATAGTAGCTCCTAGAGAATAGGAGCTTAGGATCATACCTTAACATCGCTGATGTATGCAATGCCCTTCTCCTGTTGGACGAAGCCGCACTCTTGTCCGTACCATCTTGCATGTTCTGTCCACGGGTCGTCGGAGGGCTGCCAGTCTTTCAGACCCCCGTCACACCAGAAGCATTTCACCTGGTCATCGATATCTGCATAGAGATCAAAACGATTGCAATGGTCATAGATCGTGAACATTTCATCCAGACTAGCTATGGATGATATCAAGGCCTTTGAGTTGGTTTTATCATAAGTAACAGTCACTGTATCCAATAGATGTCATATTTTCTACAGGTTTTTCGGCAACATCACTTTTAAATGAGTTTTGTTTTCGTTTGAAATAAGTTTAGATGAAGGGTGCATGCACATAAAAGTACAGAAGAGCAACAATTGGATGTATTAACAATGTTTTCTCGAAGACATTAAGATTATTGTAACTTACAGGTGTAAAAGAACCCAGCTTTCGCCAGCCGTCGTGGTGAGATGGGGCTGTACAGAGGCCAGCGGAAGAAGGTCGACATGCGCGAGTCCTCTGATGCCAGCTCTGGGTGCTTTGGTCCAGCAGCTGCCCTGACGGAAGGTTGAACTTGGCTTTCGATATGTCCGTAACTGTCAGAGATGGGGCATGTATAATGATTAGCTCAATATACACCATGTTTTTACGATCGTCTTAAAAATCAGTTCATAAATTTTCATATCTTTTCAACGCGGCATTCCTTGGTATCAAATAACATGAATGAATTTTCAAAACTACCGTCTTCTCGTCTTGTTGAAACAGGATAAATTATGAACTAAGAATACATGTTCATTTACAATCTTGTGTAACTAAATGTTTCCACAAGGTTAGGTTTCGTTTGAAAAGGTAAGAACCTACCTGATAAACGTTGGCTTTGCTGTGAAGTAAATGGTTTCCATTGCAGACTGTCCCGTGGTTTCACCGATAGGGATATTTGAGGTAGCCATACCTCGCACGTATGGACAGTGTCTATAATGCCTCTCGTGTTCTACTCTAGGGTCGTCTCCCCGTTCCCATTGGTGGAGTACACCACCGCAAAAGGCACATTCTACCTTGTCTCTTACCCCAAGGTAGAAGAAGCCTTCTGCTGCTAGTACTTCTGGTGTTACTGGGGTGGCAAGTGGCCAGCCATAACTATAGTATGTATGAAGGCGGTGAATTTCGGTGTTCAGGTCTTTCCTACACCTGTGATCACAAGTTCTGATATCTACAACGTGTCCTGCAGATGTGGGTGACGGTGTTTGTATGGATTGATGACGTTTAGCATGTTTTGCCTCTGCTTGATCTTTATGAAAATCGTCGGCATTAAACACATGTTGCTTAACCTCCTGGTTTATTTCAGATCTGTCAAATTTGTCCGGAACATCAGAATTTAACGGCAAATGACTTGTACAACTATCAAAACCGCCTTGTCTGCAGCTGTTTTCAGGTTGAAGTTTTTCAACTTTTTCTCTCGCATACTTACAATGAGGAAATAGCTCAAAATGTTTACGCAAAGGGTCCTCTCCTTCTTTCCAAGTGTTTATATTGACATTTCCATTACAGCTAAAGCATTGTAAATAGATCCCGTCACCAGGGTAGAAAAACCCGGCTTCTGCTAGCTTAAAGCTGGATAGGTACAGCGGTAGTGCGACAAAAAGGGAATATGTGGCCATTCTGCTAAAGTAATTAGAATGGTTAGGTTTATAACCACTATCTGTTTCTACCACACTGCGGTGAATGCTATCGGCACGATCTGATGTTAGATCACTGTCAGCAGAGTCATAACCATGTGCCATTTGACGACGTTTTCAGTTGCAAATTAATATGGGTCACGGGAATTTTGTTGTGGAAAAGATTTTGGTTGTAATGTCCAAGAGACTTGGAACAAAGGACTGGGAAATTTTGGAAATGGAGAAATTTCGTTGTGCTTGAGTGTTGACCTCCGCGTGACGTAGCCTGCACTTGTCGGAAAGAAACAGAAATCAGTTTTACGAAACGGCAAAGGCAAGTATAACATGTGAAAATTGATATTTAATGATACATTCACAGCAGTGAAATAAAAAATCATATCCATGTTTGTGTCAAGAAATGTCAACGCTTGTCGTGTGATACGCATCGATATGTATGAAGTGGTTTTTATTATCTGACAGGAGAAACATATTTTGTCTAAAATATGTCATATCACTTACACACAATTTAATATGATAACATAATTGCATGGCAAGTGTATAAGATAAGATAAAGTAAGATACGATGACTTCTACTGTATGGATATATGTGCATTTGTTTGGTGAGACTTTGGTTGAATTTCTAACACTTAGACAGTTTTGAATGCACAATCATGTATTGTTCAATGATATGTAAACTATAAAGTAGATAACATATTATATTACATCATATTATATTATATCATATCATGTTATATCATATCATATTGAATATAGGTTCAGGTATGGAAGACGTACATGTAAAATATTATATAAACCATGCGTTCAACACTCATTGCTGCAAATGTTTCGTAATTGTCATATGTTTTCTTCCCATGCAAATATTTTTCCTTTCCGGCGGTTAAAAGTCACCGACCAGACTATTGATATTGATGATAACTTAATTGTCAATGGTCTTCGAATCACAAACGCCACAATTCCGTTAAAGACACTTTGCTCCAATAGCTAAAACCTGAGCCTCCGACATCACTTTGAAACCATTGCAATGTAAACATGTCACGGTACACCACTCTTTTGGCGGGCCGCCAAGTTCCATACCTATTACTCACCCTCGACTCGAGATCTTTGCAAACGTGTGCAAAAAACGGTGGTGACGTGTGCACCGTTCCGGTCCAACAACAATGCCAGATTTGTCTACTGCGTTCTTCAGTTTTCAATTTCCGCCCAGCACTGCTGCCTTCTGTGGATTGTTGCTTCTAAAGGCTGGAACAAGTCGGTTTCCTTACGTCAGAGGTTGATGTAATGGAAAGCCGGCACGCAGTACATCGATGTAACGGTTTGATTTCAACTGATGAAGTCTATTCGGGGCTTAAACGTAGATTTTAGAAAGAGAGTCACAGCAGCCTAGGCCCGCCCGGTCGGGAGACGCGGGACGAAAAGGTCTGAACAAGTGCTCTTCACTGTAAAATGTTCCAAGGGGATTCCCCTTGGTCACAAAACCCCACCTCATTTGTTTGCATGGACGCTGCCATTCCAGACGTCCTGACACTTTGCACGAGCTGCAATCTATTGTTTCCTCACAACCTGTGCACATTCCTTTGGAAATAACGGGGCACATGCTTGTACGATTATCCGGCAGAATCTTAATCTTGATATTGCTGCACATAGCGATACAATTATCAAAAGCCACTGCGAAAACTAGTAACCAAACATGTCTCGCTTCAAAAGGTCTTGTTTTCTGATTGGACGAGAGACGCAAGCGCAAGCGTTACATGGGAAGGGGGAATCCCATTCGTAACGCCGCCTGAGCAAGTCACGGAATTCCCCCTGCACATATCGGTACGTACGCTGACCGCAGAAAACTTTATCGACAGTATACCTTGCCTTTTTTTGTGTGAGCTCTACTGTTTTGAACATGCAAGTCTTCATCTTTGGAGTCGTCGTCTGCTTGTGTATAATCTCTGGAGCACAGTCTCGTTCGCGGCACAGACCCGGCAGCCCCCCGTTGGAGTGTGGGTTGGACGAGTACTACAACTCTGCTACACATCACTGTGAAGGGTGTAAGGATCTCTGTCAGCCACACAGGGGCACACTTGGGGAATGTAAACGACTTTGTTCAGGTTAGACCACATAATTCTTGACAGTTGTTTTGCCTCAACAGGCATGGACAATATGAATTAGAGATATGGCTTTGTACCTGTGATTTTGGTTCTGGGTTATTGACTAGGATAAAATGAATTTTTCAACCTTGGTTTTGTAACATGCTCGTTTTGTGTTACAAATAGGAATTAACAGTATGTAGAAAGTATATATTGCGTCGACATTTGGGTCAGTTTGGCGGGAAATCCTAACCTTTAAAAAGCCATAAAAGTTCAAAGGTTATCCCTTATTTCATCATCCGGCGACACCTTATTTGCTCACCTGAGACCGGAAGTGAGTCACGGGCTGTACCACCCATCTACAGAGGGGCGGACTGGACACAAGGGAGGGGGATTTTATTGCTGTATGTGAAGTACGTGCCTATGTCAATATGTTTATTGATCCTCACTCAAAAGTCAGTATGGGCAAGTCCAAACTGGTTCAACTCTAAGAGATGCCCCCAAAGAACGTTATGAATGTTTCAAAGGTATTCGTAACTTGCAAGTACAATTGGATTTTTGGATATTTTACATTCCCCGAGAATACAATTTTATCCACAACAATCACAAGTATGTCATGCAGGGTTGATTTTTGTTTGTGCCATGTGTGCTTGGACGTATACGTGTAGTTGCTATGTCAATGTGGAAACAAAGACGACTGACTTGGCAGCTCTCCAAAGATCCGACAAACAGGTGTGGTGTTACGTGCCACCACTGGCGTCTGTTGCCCAACTTCCTCTTTTTGATCCCTCCATCGAAACTATCGGCTTTGCAATAGGCTAGGGTTACTGCCACAACATGTTTTCTTTCAGTCCTCAAGCCGTCACACTGTCAACGACCTTCGGCGGAATTTGTTGATCGCCAGAAGGTTGCCGAAGTTCAAAATCACAAGCTTATTTTTCGTCTGTTACATTGGACGGGGCTTGTAGACCTGCAAACATCAGGCGATTCCTGAAAATCACACAGAAAACACTTCCGACCGAAAATGTACTTTAGAGCTCGCAGAACGGTCGGGTGATCTCTTTTCTGCTGTCTGACGGCCCCTGTAGGTGTATAAACTGTCAAGACCACCTGTTACAGTAAAGCTGTCGCAGTAACTGACAGCATAGATTATTTAAGTGCCATGTTTACTGACCCAAACACAAATTGTGACAGATCGATCGATGAGTGCACAGGCGTCTACAACAGTTTCACAGAACTTTACCATATCATCTGATTACTGAGTTGTTGCATATAAATTAAGTATTCTTTCTGTCCGTTCGTAGCCTACGAATTTCCGACAGCAGTAGTGATATCTCTTCCTGATGGAGAACAAAACAAGCCATCGACCTCTCCCGGAACGACAACTGTCTCAGTGACAGAACCACAGGACCTGCACAGACACAATCCCGATAACGACGAAGGTTAGTCCACTTAGCTTATACACATGGATTACGTTCAGAACACAGGAAAACAAGTCTCGAAAATTTAGGATAACCGCACAGCATGGATTAGCTGTCATGCTGACAGAGATTCAGTTCGGCAAAACCGTCCTCACACCGAGTCTCCAAACAATAGCGGCCTCTTGCGGTATTCTAAATCATTCAATCATCGATGAACGTCGAGCCTATTTGGTAATACGGCATTGAGTATTTTACGATCCCAACGAGACAAGGTGCATTCACAGTCATCTTAGCACACTTGGTTTTGTGTAGCATAGTTTGTCAAGCATTTGATGACAAGTTTTGGCTAAATCATCTCATCTGAAGTTTGATTTCAGAAACATCTATATCAATATCAATTTCTTTTGATGCATTAGAGTCTATCTTCTGGAGGTATGGTACAGCGGGATTCACCATTGCGCACTTTTGTGTCACCCTGACATTGGTCCTCGGTTGTCTTCAACAGCGAAGGGAGGTAAAGACTTCTTATTTTCTGTTTACCCATGTATCTTTTTACTATATGAAACGTTTCGCCGATGCTATCTGTGCACACTTCAACTATGATCAATGATAGTGGCGTGAACAAACTTGAGGGCTTAATTTCAAATGAATGAACCCTAACTTTCACGGTATATTTAGATGTTTTCTGAAAGACCAACTTTTTTCGGCTATTCAAGATAGGCCTCTAGTAATGTTAGAATAGATTTCATCAAATTACTCTGACTCTGATCTGGACAACTGCAGGTTATAATCATAGTAGATTAGAACATACACGTGTCTTGGAAATTAAAGTCGTTGAAGTACAGTTCGGTGTTAGCAGCACACGAATGTCCTTGAGTTAACTTCGATATCTTCACGTGTTCAAAAGGAGCTTAAAACAGGGACTGAGCTTATCAAAAGTAAACCAGATCAGAAAGTTTTTTTTTTTACAATACCACTACTTGCAGATCCGTAAGCTGTGGAGGCTTCAAAACCCTCACCAGCACCAAGTGCAGATCCAGCCTCCGGGGATGCAGCCTCCCTGTGGACTTCCTAACAACCCACCACCATACGTACCACCCATGACATGCGCATGCGCATCCCCATCAGCAAACATGACTGCCCAGCAGCAGGCTAACGAGGCGGAGCCACTGCTGACATGGGCAAGGCAAGGTAGGTCTATCATGACTGTGTCAGCAGGCTGTTCACTAGTCTCATCTAAGAATGTCCCCTGTCATTGCCTGACACTGTGTTGGCAGGTACATTTCGGCATTTTTTTCACTCAAATAAGCAGCTCTGGGGCTTGACACGTAAATGTGCGATCATAGCAAATGTATTGTAATAAAGAGAATACAGAGTACCATTACAAATGGTAATGGGTAAGCTTTCAAATGATTGTTATGATTTAATGTATTGATTAAGTAGCAAATTGCATATGATCAACCTAAACCAAGTTTCAAAACTTCCTGTTTTAGTTTTGTCATTGGACGTTCTAACCATTCTATTCTGATGATGCTGAGCCGTTCTGAAGATAATAGTGCAATGTAGTAGGTGCACAACTTAATAACTGATATGCTAGTACACCGAGTAACATTGGCTGTATAGACTCCATACCAAACTTCTATTCTTGTTGATATTTGCAAAGTCGACATTCCAGACCTACTGTCAACAGATGTTAATCACCTTTTTTGTTTTCCAGCAAGTATTTGGTAACGTTACCTGTGAGATTTTTAACAATGTTCTTTTCCTTTATAGACGGTTCTAATGATGTTCCCACCGCCCCATCCAACCGTGTTCCCATCTACACAACCGACACTAAGCCACACACCAGCGACCAGGCTGACCTTCTCCGACAGGATCAGTCTGCCACGCGGACTCCCTTCGAGACGGAGATTTAATTTTTTTTTCCAAAATAGGCAGTGAAATGAAATTTCCTCTGTCATGTCTTTTCTGAAAACATCTATGTAATCTTTTAATCAATTGTCTACTGTCATACTAGCTAATGAGAGTCATTTCGTGACGTCACGACCTGTTGCAAACTTGTTCCACCTAAGAGCACAAGGTAGACAACTGATTTAAAGACTACATAGATGCTTTCAGAAAGACCAACTTTTTATGTGAATGATAGAGGAAGCTTAAGTTTCATTTCACTGGCATTTCATGTTTTGTTTTCACGTCGTAGATCTGAAGGCCAGTAAGAGCAATACAAGTAACGACTTCTTTTTGTGTGTGTGTACGTTGTCGACATGTCATGTCGTGAGGTCTACCTGTTTAACGGTAAGGTTTATTTTTTGTTGTTTGTAACTTCTCATGGTCCTTCGCCATAGCCTTTATCAACAAATGAAAATTTACATTCAAATGGTACACATGAAAGTATGGTACGGCTTATTAAGTTAAAATGGGTTTGTGTACTTTGCATCACGAATTGCAAACACGGCTGTTACGGGTATATAAGTACTTTTCTTGTTGTAGATACATGGATATGTAGTTTCAAATATTGAAAAAACAAACACTTCTCATCTGGGGGGGGGGGGGTTCTTGGACCTACAGGCACCGCACTGTACTGTTTGTTGATATTGATTACATTAGTTTAATCTGACCTGACGTATGTCAGATTACTTATATATTTAGACTTTTTTAGACTTTTATTTCAACCTTAATGGCTAAGGTTTGTCATTGTTTAGTTCTATTTACTATTCTATGACCCCGTAATAAGTTATTACACTTGCGTGCGGTACTGCCGCCCATGGCCATGTCTTTATCTATGATTCAGTTGACTTATATAAAAAAAATGAGGAATTTGAAGTTGAAAATGGCAGTAGCTTCAAGTCATGTAGTGAATGGTCAGTTACCAAATGCAATACCTGTTTCATTGTGCCTTTGCGGGGTAGTATGCGTTATCTACACTGTTAGTCTTGTCTCAGCCGAACGATCAAAACTGCTAAATGATATGGCACTGAGCTAGCCTCTATCAGTCTCCGCGGGTCGCTGGGAAAATAGTAGAAATTGGCCAAATAGAGTCAAATGTATGAAGGGAGTCGGCTACGGACAGAGGGTCCAATAGGCAGATGGGAATGTTATCCTCCATGGCCAAAGTCCCCCGGCAAATGTTCTCTCTATTTCCGACGCGGTTAGTCTGGTAGAGACTAGCACTGAGCATGTGACGTTACATGGTGTCGTTTGTTCAAATATTCTTAGCTCACATTGAATTTGGGCCAGTGTAACATGTATCAGACGTACAACAACATGATAATTGGTTGTACAAGATGGGTAAGATCATTGAAAATCTCCATAAGAAGCGGATATAATGACAGCTAATTGTAAAACACCTCTTGTGAATTATCATACAGCATAGATTAGTAAATGTTCTGAATTGATTGGTTTTATGACAAAACAACCACAACTATTGTAACATCTGCGTTGGCTTCCGTTGTTGGTTATTCATGATTGGAAATATTCTATGATCATGTTATTTTAAGAACATTAAATACTATGTATTTCATATTTAGTAGAAGTAAAGTACCTTGTGATTTTTTGTCTATCATAACGGCATAAGAGTTTTATTATGTCGTAGGACGGATGATTGTCTTATACTGTTAGAGGGTCCTAGAGTTGTGATTATTTTCATATTGCATCTTGATTTTAAGTCCGGCATATTTCATATGTATATGGTCTCCATTAGAAATCAGTTGACTTTATGATCAACTTAACTGTAGGTGTTGCACATTAGATGAATTGATAAATAAACGGTAAGTCGAATCAGATCAGACTTTGAACGAAGTTGTTTGTACTACGGGTGCGCCATAATGTAATCACTAGTGCGCATGTACAAGTATTGCGTTGGGAATTTATTTCTGTAACTAAGGATGAAGTACAAATAGCAAACGGTTCAAGGGGCGGAATGACTAGTATGCAAACATTGAACTGCTTGCGGTGCATTTTGTGAGTAAACATAGACATGTCCTTGCATGTCTGACGTCTGATTGCCAGGTCAAACTCTTACCGACTAACTAACCTTTGGACCAACTAATACCGCTACAATGAGAAGCTTATCAGTTAGGCAATATTCATAGGGGACAATATTTCATTTCATTTATGATGTTGGCACATTTTATGAGATGTCAGAGGGGCAAGCAGAAAGAATACTTTTTGAATTTCCAAAGAACGAAATGGAGATCGAGAACATTCGAAATAATATCAAATGTTACTTTTAAGTAACCTCTTGATACAAATGAATAATTTTGAGTTTAGGAAAATTCGTGTGTTAAGGCCGGCCCCAGAATTGTCTTTTAATATCAAGTAATACAAAATAAATCAAGCAAGAGAAGAAATTCTCTGCAGAGTCAGACGTTTCAGATATCATCCACTGTGAAACTGATGAGAAAATCATCCACTGTGAAACTGATGAGAATGAATCTGTTACTGGTTTTCATGGCTGTTCGAAAGCAAAATATACACTACTTTCAGAGCCTCCGGCATGAACTAAAATTTGTTGACATAACAGACTTTCACACCAGAACAGCTGGAGAGTGACTACACGATGAGTCTTGCAGAGATCTCTCTGAACTATTACTTTTTGACAGGGCAACGTCTTTTCCGTTATGCAAGGCCATTCATAAAGTCAGCTGGTTGGAGAAAAGAGTTACCTTTAGGAAAAATGCCATGAACAGAATGCCTTAAGATATCCCACTTTTCATACCATGTCACCGTGTCATGCGGATGATCGATTACCCATTGCTGGGTAATATGCGGTTATTGTTACCTTTCTTTCATTAAATAAATAAAGTCATGAAAGCAACAGAAACTTTTTACAATGCCTCAAAATTTAATAGAAAAATTAGCATTAGTAGTACAATATGATGTTTGATGAGCATTTCAAATATCAACGCTAACATGACAGTACACATGGTTAAATGACACCTCACTAGTGCTAATGAGAGAATTAAGTTCATCCTGTTATCATCTAAAAATCCACAGCAATGAATCCAGGTAATGTATCTAACACTACGTAAAATACAGTAATGCAGTTTGTATCACAGTAATTGTTGATGCTATTAATTATTTACTTTATAAAGAGCAAAAATCTGACAGAAACGCACACACGTAAAGCCCCTGTCACACTTGTGCTTATATACAAACCCG